>NW_026067965.1:4109973-4115777 GCF_014885135.2 Alexandromys fortis
AAAAAAAAAAAAAAAAAAAAAAAAAAAAAAAAAAAAAGAGAGAGAGAGAGAGAGAGAGAGAGAGAGAGAGAGAGAGAGAGAGAAATGAGCAGGACAAGTAGAAATAAAAAAGAAAGAAATGGAAAACTCAAACTTGCCAATAACAACATTAAATGTAAATGCTCTAAATACTATACTTAGGAAGCAGATATATCAGTTCTGACTGCTAGGTGGATTCACTCAGTCTTATATCCCTGTGTTATCACCAATATTTACTGAATATGCATAATGCACCAAGCACAAAAATAAGAAAGACACATTAATGAAAATACAAACTTCAACCATATGATGTCAAAAACAAACTCTATTTAAGCCAGCACTTGGAAGGCTGAGACAGTAGATTATGAGTTTGAGGCCATCCTGGGCTACAGGGCAAATTTAAAATCAGCTTCAGCTACAGAGAGATGCTGAGATGCTGTGTCAAATGGGGGGGGGGGGGGAAGAAACCCTACTTCAATTCTCAGTTTAAATATAAACATATTAAAAATAAAACTATTAAAACTGGTGGTCTATATTAACTCAAAATAATTAAAGGAAAGCTGGGGTGGCCGATACTAATGTCTGACTTGGGTTTCAATCAGAACAGTCTACTCAGAGCCAAAGAGTATATGAGTAAAGTTAAAATGTTAGTTTGTCGGAAAACATAGCTCCTCAAACTGTTCTGCATCTAATAACAGGGTTTCAAAATACACAAACAAAAACCTCACAGAAGGGAGAAAACAAATACAGCCATAGAGATGCCACTTCCAAATGATGGTAGGATGAAGCACCCAGACATGGAGTGAAATATAGCATGGATGTAGGAAGAAAAGCAAGAAGGATGCAGAGGATTTGAATCATTTGTCCAAAACAAGCAGAATTTACCATATTTTCAAATGCATTTAACAATATTTGGGGCATAAAACAAATCTTTTTTTTTTTTTTTTTTTTTTTTTTTGGTTTTTTGAGACAGGGTTTCTCTGTGCTTTGGAGCCTGTCCTGGAACTAGCTCTTGTAGACCAGGCTGGTCTCGAACTCACAGAGATCCGCCTGCCTCTGCCTCCCGAGTGCTGGGATTAAAGGCGTGCGCCACCATCGCCTGGCCATAAAACAAATCTTAATAGACTTGAAAGGTGTCACACTGCAAAAAAATCCAGTAAAATATTAGCAAACTAAAACTAGCAAGCTGTGAAGAGTCAGTCTTGACGATAGAATGGCACAGGACTGGGGAGCTAGTTCAGTGATGAGGTGTTTACCTGGATTGTATGAGGGCTTTGTCTTGGTCCCAAGTTCTGGGGGAAAAAAGCACAAATAATTCAGTAATGTTATGATCAAGAAAGAGAAACAGACAAAAGAAAAAAACACAAAGGAAACATTTACACACATATCTTTGTTGTTGGTGGTGGTGATGGTGGCGGTGGTGGGATGTATGCATGTGTTTTGAGACAGGGTCTTACGATTTAGCTCTGGCTGTCCTGGAACTCACTATGTAGACCAGGCTGGACTTGAACTCACATAGATCCGCCTGCCCCTGCCTCCTGAGTGCTGGGATTAAAGGCGTGCGCTACGCCCAGCTTCACACACATATCTTTATGAAATAGAATGCTTACATAAAATGAATTATCACCGAAACTGACTCAAAACATTGAAAAAATAATGGACTGAACAGCATAGAAGTTGAAAACATAATAAAATTCTTTGCTGTTAAGTAAGACCTCACGACTTTCACCTAAGAGGAAGATATACAGCTTACCTTACAAGGAAGGCTAGCACATCGTGACACTAGAAGCTGAGCAGAAAACTATCCAGACAAATTCACATAGAAACAAGAAGCCAGCCTCATGTCTCATATTTAAACTTGAAAATACCTGTGAACCTAGGATTATCATGTGTGCGCATGTGTCTGTGCACGAGTATCTGTGTAGATCACCCAAACAGAGCATACTACTAAACAGCTCAGCACAGGCTACATAGCCAGCCCACGCTGGGTAGGTGTTTTTTATTAATTAATTTATTTATTTATTTATTTTTGTTTTTATCAATTTGACACAATCTAGGAGTCATTTGGGAAGAGAGACCTTCAGCTAGAAAATACCTCCATCTAGGCATCGCAATCCCTGACTTCAAACTCTTCTACAGAGCTACAGTACTGAAAACAGCCTGATATTGGCATAGAACAGGCAGGAGGACCAGTGGAACCGAATAGAAGACCCAGATATCAATCCACACATCTTCGAACACCTGATCTTTGATAGAAGCAAAAAGTATCAAATGGAAAAGAAGCATATTTAACAAGTGGTGCTGGCATAACTGGATATCAACACGTAGAAAAATGAAAATAGACCCACATCAATCACCATGCACAAAACAAACTCTTAGCAAGCTGAGGCTGGAGGGACAGGCCCAGGCTGAAGTAGACACAGGCTAATCTACTGCCTCTCTTCAACGTTGTTAGTAGGGACCCTGGAAAGCCTATGAGAGCAAGAACAAGAAACAGAAAAGGTTGTCAGGACTTGTAGCTGTGGTTATGTCTACAAGATACAAAGTTATTAGACAGCAAGCAAGTCATGAGAAGAGATATAAACGCTCAGTAAAGAGATCGGCAGGGCCAGGATGGGAGGAAGAGAACAAGGCGCTCACAGCCCAGCGGGGCCTGGAGGGACTCACAGAGGCCTTCGTTCGGATGTGTGAACTCTGCACCTAAGAGTCTCTCCCTTTTATTAGATGGATTTTTGAAGCCGTGTGTTTGTGTGGAGGAGTGTGCATTAAGTGTAGGTGCCTGAAGAGGCCAAAAGAGGAATTCAATTCCCCTGGAGCTGGAGTTGTAAGCTCCAGCTGTAGGTGCTGAGAACCAAACTCAGACGCTCTGCAAGAGCAACAAGTACTCTTAATCACCGAGACATCCTTCCATCTCTCCAGCCACCCTTCATTTTTTCTGAGAGTATCTCTTTAAATTCTGCACCTTCATTTAAGCAACATACAAAAATCAGTAAGTTCAAATGAACCAATGTGGTAGAGACTTGTCTTTTTTGAGACAGAGTCCTGTTTTGTAGCCCTGGCTGTCTGTCCTGGAACTCACTATGTAGACTAGGCTGATCTTGAATTTTCAGAAATCTGCCTGCCTCTGCTTCTTGAGTTTTGGGATTAAAATTGTGCACCACTGGGTGGTGGCAGTGCACGCCGTTAATCCCAGGACTCAGGAGGCAGAGGCAGGCAGATCTCTGTGAATTCGAGGCCAGCCTGGTCTACAGAGTGAGTTCCAGGGCTGGTTCCATAGCTACTGAGAAACCCTGTCTCGAAAAACCAAAACCAACCAACCAACCAAATAAATAAATAATGTTGTGCACCACACCATGTCTGACTTCTTGTCTTTTTTTTTTTTTTTTTTTTTTTTTTGCCTCCCCAGCCCTGAACACTTCTCTCTGAAGGAGCCTCAAACATTGTTTACGTCTTGAAGAATGTTTCTTCTCTGAGAGAGAATTTCTTGTACCACAGGCTGGCTTCATAACTGCTCCATAGTCAAGGAAGACTGAGAACTCTTGGTCCTCCTGGATGGACCTCCCAAGTGCTGCAGGAGCCTATGCCTCCATGCTGTCGGCTAGTGAGCCAACTTTTCCAAGAGTGATGTTGCCATGTGTTGTTTATGTAGCTTGAGACTAAGTGTAACTTCAAGGGTGGGAGGAAGGACTCTCCCGAGGGACCCCATTTCAGATGTTTGTGGGTCCTCTGCTAAACCTTAAGAAAGGGTATGTATGCTCCATGTACCCCAGCACAGGAAGTCTGCACCATCTCCCAAAGCATCACAAGATGGAAATGAACCCCACAGCTCTCACTTGACTTGGTGGACCACACTGTCACAGTGGCAGGGGCAAACCCAGGTTTCATGGGGTCCTCTTTAAGGCAAAGAACAAAATCAGGACATGGTAGTGTGTGTCTGGAATCCCAACACTGGGAGGCAGTGAAAAACTGATAGCTCGAGATCAGTGTGGGCTACATGGACACCCAGCCTCAAAAACAAATACCCATAAAGTTACCAACCCAGAACGTCCACAGCCATTCTAACCCACTCCACACGAGGGAGATTACAGCACAGGGAAATTAGAGTCTCAAGTGATGGCAATGAAGAATACTTTGGGGGCTTGTCAGTGGTGGGGCTGGGGCTGAGCTCCCTGAGCTTCAGACAAACCTGCCTCAGGTCACATGGTTTGAGGCTGTCTTCAGTGGTTGTAAGATTTGCGATTAAGACCCAGAGATGCTGGGAGCAGGGCCCCAGCAGGACATGTTAGCAGTACACTTGATAGAGGATGCACTTTTCACTTATGGGCACGACCCCTTCAAATGCAACTTAGGTCTCTCTGAAGACTGTCTTTAAGGGTCCTTACCGTTTCCACATACTCTATAGCAGCAGGCTCAGGAGTGCTCTGAGGAAGGAAAGAGGAAATGGAAACAAATTCACAATAGGTTTGATGTGTGTTCCTGACTCCCTGCTATCTTAAGAGATGTTCTTTCTCCCCTGGTCCCATTTTTTCTTTTAAGAAGTGAATTCACGAGCTGTGTATGGTGGCGCACACCTTTTAATCCCAGCACTCAGGAGGCAGTGACAGGCAGGTCTCTGTGAGTTTGAGGCTAAACTTATCTACAGGGTAAGTTCCAGGACAGCCAGGGCTGTTACACAGAGAAACCCTATCTGAAAAAACTAAACAAAACAACAAACAGTAACAACAAAAAGAAGTGAATTCATGGTGTACACATGGAGGTTCAATATCTGGGCAGTCCCCTAGCCTATGGGGTTTCAAGACGTGACCTTTAAGGTTGGAGAAAGATGAAGTACTTAGAGACTATAGGTGTGGAATGAGTGGATCCGTTAGGACACTATTATAAAAATGAATGTTGGAGAAACTTGCAATGAGTATTTCTTTAATTTTTTTATTATTTTATGTGATATATATTTTATTATATTGTAATTAATTTTTGATAAATTAAATTAAAATTTAATATCAAATTAAATAGTTCAATTTAAAAATTTAATATTTAAAGAAATAATTTAGTTTAATAATTAATTGAGTTTTATTTATTTGTGAGAAGGAGCCTTGTGTGTGCCATGGTTGGGTTGTGGGAATCAGAGAACGACCTGTGGGAGTCAGTTCTTTTCTGCCATGTGGGTCTCAGGGGTCAAACGCAGGCTGTCGACTTGTCAGTGTGTTCTTTACCCCGAGCAATCTTCAGGGCCGTCCTTTTCTTTTTTAAATTGACACATGTATAGAGCACCATGGGATGTTTCTGCACATGGTTATATTGTGTTGTGTTCCTTTTACTTTTCTTTTTTCTTCCAAGACAGGGTCTTACTATGTAGCGCTGGCTGTCCTGGAACTCACTATGTAGATCAGGCCGGCCTTGAACTCACATCCATCCACCTGCTTCTGCCTCCAGAGAGCTAGGAGTGTGCCACTATGCCCAGCAGCCTCTATTGTGTTCCTAAAG
Source organism: Alexandromys fortis (assembly GCF_014885135.2). Taxonomy (NCBI): domain Eukaryota; kingdom Metazoa; phylum Chordata; class Mammalia; order Rodentia; family Cricetidae; genus Alexandromys; species Alexandromys fortis. The sequence continues at coordinate 4,115,473 of NW_026067965.1, forward strand.
TGAACATTTCTGATTTGGGAGATGGCGATGATGATAACAGTTTATATTTAAGTAACTCCAAATATAACTTACAGTAAAAGATCTACCAGCTGGGTGGTGGTGTCACACACCTTTAAATCCAGCACTCAGGAGGCAGAGACAGGCAGATCTCTGTGAGTGTAAGGTCAGCCTGGTTTATAAGAGCTAGTTCCAGGACAGGCTCCAAAGCTACAGAGATACAGTACTGTCTCGAAAAACAAAAAACAAAACAAAACAAAAAACCAAAAAAAAAAAAAAAAAAAAAAAAAAAAAACAAAAACCGAAAA
>NW_026067965.1:4115794-4211519 GCF_014885135.2 Alexandromys fortis
AAAAAAAAAAAAAAACAAGTGAATAGCCAGGCAGTGGAGGCAGATACCTTTAATTCCAGCACTCAGGATCTCTGAGTTCTAGGCCAGCCTGATCTATAAAGAGAGTTCCAGGACAGCCAGGGCTATACAGAAAAACCTTGTCTGTATTACTACACTCTGGGAGACCCTGAGTGGACCACAAAATCTTCAAGGATCACTTCAGACCAGGAGAGGGAAAGTTATCTGTGGGGCAGAAATCAGAACAACCCCCCATCCCCCGTGAAAGAATTGCCTGTGTGCCGTCTCAGGGGTAGCAAGTCTAAGTCAAGAGGGACCCTGAAACTCGGGCTCCTCAAGATACCTCTATTGACAAATATTCTGTCTAAAGTAAGTCAGTTCTGGAGACAGTCACTGTTCTTGCTCTCATCTGTCAAGCCTTTCAGTGGCCTTGCTATTTCCACGGGGGATTTAGGGTAGATTTGGGCTAAGGGCGGAGAGAAAAGCAGTGATTGAAAAAGCTGTGTCCTACCAGTTGTAGCTGCTTGGTTTTTTTCTTTGGATTTTGAGCAGACTGTGGGTACTCCATTTCCTTTATCCAAGTCTCCTTGGGCAATTTATACACTTCCAGCCAAATATCCCCAGCTCCTGCGTTGGGAAACCAAACAAGCAAGCGTTAAGAAACTGCTAGCAGGCGAGTTTCAGCTGAAGAAGGTGTGTTTTCTCGGAAGTGCTGGCCTGCAGAGCCAGAACCTTTGCAGCAGGCACCCATGGAAGAGAGGCTTGCACCAACTGAAGCACTGGCTATGGCCAGCCTTCACTAACCGAGCAACGTTTGCATGGAGAGCTGACTCCTTACGCCACTGCTATCTAATGGAATCGATGTTCTCCCACAACACTGACACAATGCATTTTTAATCAAACTGTCTTTTTTGCCAAGTCCCCTGATTTCTGTGCTGCAAACAGTCAGTTCTACTGGCAGTCTGCCCTAGTGTTGACATTGCCACCTAGGGAAGGAAGGTGGCACATCTGAGCACAGTAAGAGAGTCTTGGAGCAATGGAAAGGTTGGAATTCTTTCAGCCAACCTTTGAGATGATGATCTATGGGCGGCTATTGGGCCTTGTCCCAGTGCAAGGCCCAGTTGGGAGAGGTTTCTCTCCCACGGACTGGGGTCCTGCCTCAATGTTCCATTAAGAACACAGCCATCTGGACACTTTAACATCACTCTTCCAGTTTCCAGAACCATGATGGAATAAATGCCTATCATTCTAAGCTGCCCACTTTGTGGTACTTTGTTGTGATAGCCCAAGAACATGACTGCATGTATGTTTGTACATCATGTATGTGCCTGGTACCTGCAGAGGCCAAAAGAGGGTGCCAGATCCTCTGGAACTAGTGTTACATATGGTTGTTCGCTACCATATCAATACTGGGAATCCAACCTGGGTCCTCCGGAAGAGGATCCAGTGCTTTTAACTGCTGAGCCATCTCTCAGGCCCCTACTATGCCCTAAATTTTCTAAAATCTCAAATCTCTATCTTCCTCAAGCATTTAGCATCTGAGGGCCCGTAGGGGACAAAAAAAAGTATAAATTCAGACTCATATAAAATACGTTCAAATATTTAAAAGCTGAAAATCAAACTACCAAACATTTGAATAAAATATATTCTGTTTACACAGGCATAACTGCAGCCGGCAAGATGGGCTACAGGGGCTAAGACTGGCGGATAATCTCAGATATCTTAATTCTTCTTAAAGTTTTACCTGCCAGATCTCTGAGTTTGAGGCCAGCCTGGTCTAAGGAGTGAATCCCAGGACAGCCAAAGCTACACAGAGAAATGCTGCCTCAAAATACAAAGAACAAAACAAAAAAGTTTACCCACCAATCTTAGCACCCTCTACACACGTCACAGTTGTGTGGCTTGGTGTTCTTATGGGGCTCCTAACAGTGGGAACGGAGCTGTTTCTGATTCTTTTGCCTGCTTTTGGGACCCCCTTCATCCTACTGGGTTGCCTTGTCAAGCCTTAACAAGGGGAGGTGCCTTGTCCTTATTGAACTTGGTATACTTGTCTGGTTACATCCCTGGGAAGCCTGCCTTTTTCTGAAGGGAAACGGAGGAGGAGTGGATCTAGGGGAGAGAAGAGACCGTGAGGAAAGGAAACTGGTCAGGATGTAATATATGAGAGAAGAGTTTAAAAAAAAAGAAGGAAAGAAACAAGACAAAAAAGATATCTGTATCTTCTCAAAGCTGCTCCCCACATGTCTAATTATTACAGCAGTGGTTTCAGCAGAAGACCACACGATCTTTGATACTCCTCCTCGGGAGACACCTACATCACCTTCCTCTGAATGCTGTCTGGACTTAGGGACTTGCTCCTTGAAGAGGATAAAAAAGAGCTAGGTAGACCCAGAGTGACAGCTACTCTGGAGGGTAGGGTATAAGGATTGCTTTGCTTGTGCACAGGATTTTGGAGCCAGTGTGGAGGAACCTGTGAGCTAGGCTAAGATGAGCAAAAGCAAGTCAGCTGGGACCCTACAGTTCCTGAGACAGTGTGCTAGTTTCCCCTAAATCCCAGCCTCGGCTGGGCCATGAGAAAAAAGGTAGACACCCTGAAGTGAAGGGCACCCAACTTGCTACTTGGTTGATTCTTCTGGAAAATGTCAAGATAATGGAAACCATGCAATGACCAAGAAGCTGTCACAGGAGTACACTAGGGGGACATGTGACTCCATGCGATATTGTATCTTTGCCTAAAACAAGGAGAAAAAAATAACAAGAAAAAAAAAGCTGAAGCGATGGGAAACCCGGCCAGTAGGGGCTAGTCAGTGATCAAGTACCATTGTTACTGGCTTTGTGTCCACACTCACGCCATAGGGTAAATGGAGGCTAGTGAAGAATATGGAGGAACTATGTCTGGCTTTGCTACTGTTCTGGTTTTATTTTTAAGGCTTTATTTATTTCCTGTGTATGAGTGTTTCGTCTCCAGGTATGTCTGTACACCACCTGTGTGCAGTGCCCAAAAGAGGGTGTCAGATCTCCTGAAACTGGAGTTACAGACGGTTGTAAGCTGTCATGGGGATGCTGGGAATCAAGCCCTGGGCCTCTGGAAGAGCAGCCAGTGCTCTCAAATGATGAGCCATCTCTCCAGCCCTTGCATTTTTTTTTTTAAATTGAAAGTTATTTATTTTGTTTGTTTGTTTTTTTGAGTCAGGGTTTCACTATGTAGCCTTACACGCATGATCCTTCTACCTGAGCCTCCCTGGTGCCACCACACATATCTAAATCTAGAATTAGTCCTAAATAAAAGGAAGAGACACAGATCAGAACCTCCCTCACAGCTTTTGGGTGAGCTTGCCTTGGAAGAGGAATGCAGCGTAGTCCCCGGTCTGAGAGAGCTCTGTCTTTACACAGCTGCTTTGCTTGCTGGCATCATCCTGAAAAGAAGAGATGCCGAGAGAGTGAGGGCCAGCTGCTACAGGAGAGGAGCATATGGCAGGGGTTCCTGTGGGGCACACCGGGACAGGGGTCCTCAGAAGCCTGCCATGGTGTGGTGCCGCCCATCATTTTGCCTTCCCCATCTCTGCCCAGGAACGGGACAAGATAGCATGTGAAGAAATGGGACTTGCTGTAGACACCGTTCCTCGTGGGTCATGGGATGCCATCTGATGTGGTTTGCAAACCCTAAAGTCAATTCAGTTTAGTCAAGGTGAGATCTCTACGATACTGAACACTGGTGCTTGTTGGACATGCCTCAAGCTGGAATAGAGCAGAAGCTGGGTGTAGCCTTGGAATAAAGCTCCTCCAATCTGGGGCCAACTAAGAGAGGCTGGGGGATGGGTATGCTACCTTGGAGGAGCTTGAGAGCTACTAATAAAATAAGGTGGATAGACTAGTTTTATTGGTGAGCCCCTTAATTTGTTTAAAGAGCAAACAATTTTTATTTATGTATCTCAATATCTATCAATTTACAGCAGAGATTTTGCAAACCTACAAAATGAAAGTGGCATGACCAGCCCCCATGTGGCTCTCATGATGCTCCACTGTACCCGTACCAGGCTCATTTGGGCTACAGCGTAGCTCCACTGTGACACAAAAATGCGCAATCGTGACCCCATAATACAGCACTGTTACCTCAAAATGCTGACTTGTGCCAACACAATGCTTCATGACGACATTACAATGATGCATTGTGACATCTCAACTCTCCATTCTGCAATCTTAACGCTGTTTGTGATGTCACAGTGCTCCACTGTAGACATAATATTGTACTGTGCCACCACAATGCTGAATTGTGACAAGATAATGTTCTATTGTGTCATTAGAATGTTTCATTGAGACATCACAGAGCTAAATTGTGTAATCAGAATGCTGCACTGTGGCATTATGTCCATTGTGTGATGACAATATCGTTTTTGTGTTATAATGATCTACCATATAACACAAGTTTGCATTTAGACATAATAATTCTGCATTGTGCCATTACAATATTCAATTTTGTCACCACACTGCTGCATTGTGATGTTTTAATCTCCACTGTGATATCACATTGCATCCCAACTGATGTCATATTACTTAACTGTGCTGTCACAATGTTGCACTGGACAATTTGTGATGTAAGGTACATTAAAATGCTTTCTTGAACCATCAAAATGATGCATTGTGACATCACTGTCATACACTGTGACATCACAATGATGTGCTGTGACATCACTATCATGACTGTGACATCACAATGATGTGTTGTGACATCACTGTCCTGCACTGTGACATCACAATGATGTGTTGTGACATCACTATCCTGCACTGTGACATCACAATGATGTGCTGTGACATCACTATTATGACTGTGACATCACAATGATGTGTTGTGACATCACTGTCCTGCACTGTGACATCACAATGATGTGTTGTGACATCACTATCCTGCACTGTAACATCACAATGATGTGTTGTGACATCACTATCATGACTGTAACATCACAAAGATGCATTGTGACATCACTGTCCTGCACTGTGACATCACAATGATATGTTGTGACATCACTATCCTGTACTGTAACATCACAAAGATGCATTGTGACATCACTGTCCTGCACTGTGACATCACAATGATGCGTTGTGACATCGCTATCCTGAGCTGTAACATCACAATGATGCGTTGTGACGTCACTGTCCTGCGCTGTGACATCACAGTGATGCACTGTTCTGCACTACAAACAATATTACGTTGTGAGTCCACAAAGCTCCACCATGCCACTGGAATGCCCATTGTAGCATTACACTCCACTGTGACAATTTCCATTGTGTCATGATGTTGCATTGTGGCGTCACAATTTTAGTTGTATTTATTACCGTCCAAACCCAAGAAATTGCTAATTTTTATTTAAGTTCCCCTAATGAATTCCTAATGAAAGCTAATTACTAGTCAGTTTTTCAGTTTCCTCAGTTGCCTCAGTGAGGATATTAATATCTTTCACAATTGCTATGTTCAGATCACAATCAAAAGAAAGCCCATCAGGCACTATGGTGCACACCTTTAATCCAGAGGCATGCTGATCTCTCCAAGTTCAAAGCTGACCTGGTCTACATAGCACATTCTAGACCAGGCAGGGCGACATAGGGAGACCCTCTTTCAAAACACAAAAACAAATGACCAACAAAAACTCCAAAGTCCATGGGCCTGGAAAGACAGTTTAGCTGGCAAAGGGCTTGCCATGCAAGCACGAAGACCCGAGTTTGGATCCCCAGCATTCGTGTAAAATTTGGATATAAATTGTCAAAACATAAAGTTAATGATGATGACGATGAGTTGGGGAAGGCAGTGTGTGCCTCTTATCCCTGTGCTGGGGAGGCGGAGAAAAGAAGACCCCAAGCTTGCTTCTCCAGGTGGTCAAATCAGTGAGCTACACACAGAGTTAGTGAGAGCCTGTGCCAAACTAAGGTGGAGAGTGGTTGAGGAAGACACTAGAAGTTGTCCTCTGGCCTCCACATGGGTGCATGCCCATCTGCACATATATGTATACACATATGAACACACACAAGTCAAACTGCACTTTAAAACCTGCAATTACTATAGTTTTGAGAACTTATTAATGAAAAAAATACTGAGAAGTATAGTTCTTTCTGAATGTCACAGTGGAGATACCAACTCCTGAAAGTCATCTTCTGACCTCCACATGTGTGCAGTGACTCTGCTCTCTCTCTCTCTCTCTCTCTCTCTCTCTCTCTCTCTCTCTCTCTCTCACACACACACACACACACACACACACACACACGTGTACACACACAAAATCAACTTCTGCTATTTTCCATTCCATGATATTTGCATATGTACATATATGTATATATATTAATGTGTGTATCTGTAAGAGTATATGCCATGTGTGGTGTGGGTGCCCAAGGAGGCTAGAAGAAGGTGTCATATCCCTGGGCTGCCGTTTCAGGGTGGCCTGATGTACGGACTGGGAAGAGCAGCAGGCACTCTTGCTGGCTAAGTCACCTCTCCAGCCCTTGCATTTGAATCCTTCAACTCCTGCTGTGCCTGGGGCATTTTTATGGCCCAGTTCTAAGGTTCTGGAAGTTGACGACATACTCTCACATCCCTTAGTGAGATCGTATCTGTCCCCAAACAAAACTTCCATCCCATCTCCCTGACTGTTGTGAGTCTCCAACAGCTTCACAGAGCCTGGCAAGCATCACCTGACTGCTCAGTTACCATAGCAGCCGGCATTTCCCAGACAAGAATCCATGGCGGTTGTAGACTAGAGTTTCAGCGGAGTCTTTCTTGGCATGGGATTCATTTCCTTGCTCCTCCAAAGATTCTGCTCCCTTTTTTGCTTCTCTGTCCTTGAGTAGTTCTGGGTTAGTCACTGCCATTTCTACACTGTACTCTGGGACTGTCCCCATCTTACTGCCTGACCAGAAAGCCAGCTAAAAGAAAGGCTTTAAAAAAAAATCTAGGATAGACAGTTATTATTAAAAGTAATTTAAAAATTTCTAGAGGTTGCAACACCCATAGGTTTGAGATTTTTCTGCCCCACAATGGAGGTGTTTGCAACAACCATCTGGGAAAGAGAGTTCATCTCAAGTACAACCCCAATGCCATCTGGGACCAGAGAAACTGGTAGCAGCCCACATGGCGTCCATTGGAGTAAGATTGGTCTTTAAAAGTGGAACACAATTTTTAAGGACCATATGTCTCAGGAGATCATAAAAGCCATGACGGGATAAAGCAGGCGCTTTATTACCGAAAGAGGGGGGTTTGTTTCCCCTGCCCTGCCCTGCCTTCCTCTCCCACCTTCTCTTGACAACTATTATGGATGCCCATTTTAAACAAGTCACATGAATTAAAAACTTAAATGCAGGGAAAAAAAAGCAATTTTAAAATTGTGTGTGTGTTTGTCACAGTGAGAACTGAAGTCAGAACTCAACTTTTGGGAGCCTGTTCTCTCCTTCTGCCACATAGGTCCTAAGAACGCAGGTCATCGGGCATCAGGCTCTGCAGCAAGCACCTTACCCCTGAGCCATCTTGGTCCCATTTGGTTTTAGTATAGCTTGATTTGCTGCAGCTTCATACATCCTGGATACAAGCCTTTATCAGTGAGTGCCTTGCGTTGCCTACTTGATGTTTCCCAGCCAAAGGTGAAAGAACAGGGACTCACCATTTCATTGATGGCTTTGATGAGAAGAAGACTGTCTTTATACAAGTAAAACAATCTCACAATGCCTGAAACAGGAACATAAGAGACTGTGAGCCCAGGAAGCCAGGTGGGGTCGGGACATAGTCTCTGCCTCTAAGCTCACTGCCCCATGCGGCCTATACTGCTCTGATCCCCCAGCAGTCCCCTTGAGATTCTCAGTCTTCTTTCCCGCCCAGACCCCTCCTGCCTAGCTAGTGTTACCCACATTTCCTGGAGGTCTCCTGTAAGCAGGCCAGTCACAGCACTCCCAGCCCCTTCTTCACGCTGCCACCCAGCTGTTTGCTGGGTTCATAAGCTCCTTTGACAGAAAGGATTATCCCTCACCGTTCCATGAGCCTTAACCCCCTAGGCTCCTCGTGCAATTAATGCTGTTGAGTTCAGGATGCAATTGTCACCTACAGTGACTTCTTACCTCCCTCCCTCCCTTTCTTCCTTTTTTCTTTTCTTTCTATCTTTCTATCTTTTTTTTTTTTTTACTTTTTACGTTTATTTAGGAAGTTATTCATAACCTGCCTTTGCACCCATGATACAAACTGACCACATAGAGGTGTTTGGCCCACTGTGGGTGAATCTAATCCATCCTAATAAAGATTCATGGGACAGGTATTCTGTGACACTGTACAAGGGTCCCCAAGGCAGTCTGCCTTCAGATTCATCAAAAGAAGATAACACAGACATGAAACTATCTGTATAAGGGATCATAATGAATATGGCTTTTCCTTTATCCCAAAGACCCTGTGTCTTGCCCAGCCAGATATCCTGCAGGTATCTCAAATCTGTGGGTTCAGATGGACTTTTTCAATTCACATGACCCGAAACCTTATTCTCCTATCATTCTTACTAAGCTCATCCAGGTATCCAACGCAGGAAGGAACCTTCACTGCCTGTGCTGCCCAGTATGCCTCCTTTACCACAAATAGGTTTATTGTTAAGTCTTTTTGGTAGGAAGGGTAATTGAGATAGGCTCTCATGTAATTCAGCATGGTCGAAAACTACGTAATGGAGGATGACCTTGAACTCCCGATCCTCTTGCTTCTTCTGCCGTGGAGTTTCAGGTTGTATGTATGAGTGGCTACGCATCACCTCATCTACTGTATTCCCCTTTCCATTTTAAGAAATTAAAATTTTTTTATCAGAACTTATTTATTATGAGAAGGGCACTCATGCCACACAGGCATGTGATGGTCAGAGGACAACTTGCAGGAGCCAGGTGAGTCCTAGGGCCCAAAGCACAGCACGACAGCGAGGCAATCCTACCAGCCCTCTCATTTCATTTCTAAGTTTTTTGTTTGGAGCTAATTTTATTCTTAGAGGAAAGGTGCAAAAACAGAACCGACACTCCCGTGTATCTTCCACCTCACTTCAGCTAAATCCACAGCTTGGACCATCACAGAACAATTTTTCCTTTATTGACCCATCCTGGCTCAGACCTTCAGATTTCTTCAGATTTTCTCTCTTAAATGAAAACATCAGTCCTTCCCATAAGTCCCCCCTCACTCTTCTCTCTCTCTCTCTCCACCCATACTTGAAAAAGAAATTAAACTGAATACCAGTCTACAAGTACTTATAAATTAATCTAAAAATGAAGAAAAACAAATACCTATTTCATCCACAGGAACAATAAGTACTTCATTGCCCAGATCCGTGGCCCAGATGGAAACAACATCAACCTTAAACTTTTCCCAAACATACATTCTTTTGAAATTGTGCAGATTATAGATGGAGAATCCTTTGACTCCTCCAACAAACAGATAGTCTTGTGAAACAGCCATGCCGCCAGGCCTTTTGCTGAGCTGGGGAAGCACAGACACAAAAGGACCAAACTGAGTCTTTCCAGCTGTCGATGCCATCGAGCAATCTGAGCTAACTTTTCAAAGAGAGCTCATCGTAGGCACAGCATCGCCAAATGCATGCCTGTTGAAAATGCTTGCCATAAGCATTTCCCTTTGGGGGGCAGTAGCCAGGGAAAACAAAAGTTGAGACTAGATAGATATTCTGAACGTAAGCACGCCTACAGGTCCTCTGCTGTATTAAATCTAGTGTCCTGTGGGAAGAACAACATCTGAGCCACTGACAGGCCTCAACTGCCAAGCATGGAGGGGGCCTGATACATTAATGAAGCTTTTCAGTGTCAATAACACAGCACAAAGGGCCTTAGTGCAGTCAGCTAACCATAACACCCCACTGCCCGCAGGCCACTGCCAGCTTTTTTTCTTTTACCAAAAGCAGCATGCCTACTAGCTATCAAAAATGCACATGTGCTGTTCATAGAGCTCAGTAGGAATTCCTCCCTTCCCTGAACCAGGCATTTCCATTAACATTGAAATGAAAACCAGGCACCCTCGTTCATACCTGGATCTCTGTGACTGGAGGGTAGACAGTGGGCTGGACACGGTTTTTCTCAGTTTCCCGGACAGCTTCTGTCTCTTGGATAATTTCCCACGAGTGGTCAAACAGCTGGTTCACTAGCTTGTTGATCATTCGGTAAGGCTGAGGCAGGGAGTCCAGCTCTTGATCCACGTCCCTGAAGACAAAATCCTTTTCATCATCCTTAGGCCAGTCTGCCTCTGTTGGAGAGGGAATCTCCAGTGGTCCCTTGGCAAACACAGACAGCCTGACTTTCTGAGCCTGACTTCCTTTGGAGGATGACATCTCAACAGGTGGCAGTGAGAGCTTCTGGGAACTCCAAGCTGAGAAGCAAAGCGAGAGGAGAGACTTTGAGAAGAAGGTAAATAAGAAGCCAGGCTGTCTCAGACGACTTCCTTATGTATCCTAGGATTGCTACCACATTCCCGGGATATGGTCTTCATAGTCACGTGGGCATCGGAAGGGACAGGTACTTCCAGACTAACCCATGATGATGTGGAAGAATTCGTCATTCTGTTGTCCTTCTTCTCCTCCTGATATTGTAACTATCTTGTGTTCTAAACTGAACCCACTTACAGCCAATACCTTTCCCTGGTTGTCTGCCTTTGCAGATGGCTCTGGTTAAGCCACTGAGTCTCCCTCTTTCTCTCTCCTCAGGACCAGTCAGATGCAGCTTAACACTTCCAATCTTGGTGGCGTAATGTGTTCCCTCATCAGGAGCTTTGTGGGTCCCATGCCCCATGTCCTGCATCTGTGAACTTCTTCAAGAGTCTACAGAACTATCTCGGGCATGGAAAGACTACTGACTAAAAAACCTGCAAAATCAGAATAATTAGATATTTCTAAAGTAGTTATAACTTAGCATCTCTTCTCTATATTTCTGTATGAAGTAGAAGACTACGGGAAGGGAAAAAATAATCTGTATTTCAAAAGCTTAAAAGTTGTGTACCATTCTGTGTAAAAGAGATTTCAAATGTTAATTACATTTTCCTACTTATTTGTGTGTGTGTGCTCACATATGCACATACACATGTGTGCCATAGTGCATGTGTGGTCTGGTGGATAGGTATGACTCCCATAGACCCCCATGTGTTTGAATGTTGGCCCATAAGGAGTAGCATTACTAGGAGGTTTGGTCTTGTTGGAGTAGGTGTGACTTTGTTAGAGAAAGTGTGTCACTGTAGGGGCGGGTTTTGAGGTCTCATATATGTTCAAGCTATGGCCAGTACACAATCACTCCTGCTATCTGCAGATTAAGATGGAGAACTCTCAGCTTCTTCTCTAGCACCACGTCTGCCATGTCTCCCATGATGATAATGGACTAAACCGCTGAAACTGTGCGCCCAATTAAATGTTTTTCTTTGTAAGAGTTGCCATGGTCACGGTGTCTCCTCACAGTGATAGAAACCCAAACTAAGATATATGAGAGTTCAGGGAACAACCCCGAGGAGTTGGTTCTCTCCATCCTCACGAGTCCTAGAAACTGAGCTCAGTCATTAGGCTTGGCGACAAGTGCCTTTACCCACTCAACCATCGTGCCAGCCTGTCATGGCTTTAAAAAGCATTTGATGACAAAATTATGAGACATTTTAAGATGCTTAACTCAGGGCAGCATGGTCTTCTGTTGATAAAGTGGCTGTGGTCTATGGGGGTCCTATAAAGACCCTGCTGCCATCATGGTCTTTCCCTACATGCTGGAGTGCATATACGATGATGCTTCCAGCATGTGATGGACAAGGCTAGTTGATACTGGGGCAAGGACCACTTGAGGGCGTTAGTGAGGACAGTCAGCTAAACTCACACAGAGCAGGGACTACTGTGGTTTCTTTAACTAGCTAGACTAGACAATCTCATAAGTCACAAGCAGTGGATAGAGCATTCAGAAGGGTCTAGACTTGCTAGTGGGAAACATAAGCCCAAGAGGGAATTGTTGCATCAGAATCACACACACGAAATGATGTATTAGAATGTAGAAGGCCAAACAACCTTTAACAAACTTTATCTCAAAGCCGGGCAGTGGTGGCGCACGCCTTTAATTCCAGCACTTGGGAGGCAGAGGCAGGCGGATCTCTGTGAGTTTGAGACCAGCCTGGTCTACAAGAGCTAGTTCCAGGACAGGCTCCAAAACCACAGAGAAACCCTGTCTCGAAAAACCAAAANAAAAACAAAAAAAAAAAAAAAAAAAAAAAAAAAAAAAAACTATCTCAGAGCAAAGATTAAACGGAGAGAGAGAACTTATTCATGGGTTGGAAGATTCATTTTGTTAAAATGTCAGTTCTCCCTACATTGACTATATATTTGTTATAACCCATATGATAATCCAAGCTGGCATTTTAAAAAAGAAATTAGAAAGCAACTTGATAGGGCTGGAGAGATGACTTTGCAGTAAAGAATGTTTGCTATTTTTCAAGAGGACCCAAGTTAAGTTCCTACACCCACTTCAAGTGGCTCATAGCTCCCCAGTAATTCCCATTCCAGGGGCTCCAATGCTCTCTTCTGGCCTCTGAGGGCACCAGCATATACAAGGCATACATGTATGTGCATGAACACACACACACACACACACACACACATACACAATTAAAGATAAAAATAAATCTTTAAGAAAAAAGAAAAAGCGAAGCCATGATGTGGGATGTCTTTCCATATGCTGTGAATATGTGCTGCTTTTATTGGTTGATGAATAAAGCTGCTTTGGCCTATGACAGGGCAGAATAAAGATAAGCAGGAAATCCAAGCAGAGAGACAGGGAGAAAGAAGGCAGAGTCGGAGAGGTGCCAGCAGACACCAGAGGAGTAAGAAGCCAGTGTATTGCCAGTCACTGGCATGTGGTGATATTCAGATTATTAGAAATGGGTTAATTTATATTATAATAAGTTCATTTGTAGTGGCTTAGGGCTAGCCACTAAGAAGCCTGCGCCATCGGTTAACAGAATATAACTAATATTAAACCTCCAAATGATTATTTCAAAAGTGGCTGTGGGGACTGATGGGTGGGAGAGAAACCGTTTCAGCCTTCAAGTCTTAGGGATAGGTCTGGGGCAGGTAATAAAAATAAGAAAAGCAGAAAAGGGGAAAGCCACCTTATTTCGTGGCTATAGAGAACAATCTTATAAAATTAGTTGCAAGCGGCTACTTGCAGAGCCTTGGGTCTTCTCACTGGCTCTCTGAAGCTCCAGCCCCACCCTCTCTCACCACGTGGCTGCTTAGCGACCTCCACTGTGAATAAGCACAGCTTTCTCTCTTCTTCATCTCTCTATACCTGGACACTTCTGAGATTTACACTTTGCCTGCCCTGTTGTTTTTCTTTCAAATGCTCAATAAAATCGCCTTCCAGTCTCCTCCCTAGTCTAACCCACAAAAGGGAGCCTTGATGTCTCTGGAAAGAGTGCCAGCCAAGGGAGGGCTGTGCACTGTGGCCCAGGTCCCTGCAGGGATCAGTGAGGTGAGGTACAGCTGTCTAGAGAAGTGTCACTGAGAGGTCCCGGCAGAGATGCTTTCAGAGAAGACTGGCAACTCCCACGTTACCCCATCCTGAGAAAACACCTCTGGGGGATCCTCTAAGAAGGCAGGGTGACATGACTGAGTCTGTGTTTGAGCAGAATACGCCCACCCTAGCCATCGGAGTCAAGGATGAGAGGAAATAATGGGAAATGAGAGAAGCAAACAGAAAAACAGGGAAGGGTGAAGTGAAGATTACAAAATAAGTAAGGCCCCATTTTCCAGTTCCACAGAACCAATGATCAGCAGCGCGATATCACTACGATCTTCTTCGCCTGCACTTTGTTCATGTTGAGCCTTTTAGGATTCCCTCAGGAAAGAATCATTCGGGTTTCAATACTCCTAATAGAAAATTCTCTCACTTTTCCCCACTCTCCAGCTAGAAATACCCTTTAGGACTGGCTTATCTCTGTCAGGCGACAGAGATAAACCACATCAGGCCAGACACAGGGAAATGAGGACGCCTGCGGTCTCCAAAAGAAGACTTCGGGGTCCTCCACCTGAGAAGACCATTCAGCGTTCCAGGTGGGGTTCATGGGTACCTGAGCACAACGGGACGCCCGAGGCAGGGAGCGGATTGACCCACTCAGTGCCTCCACCTGGAAACGAGGCAGGAGGAAGCCACTCTACAGCTGAACTGGCGAGACGTAGCTTTGCTCGCGGCTTGGCATCGCCTTAGTAACTACTACTTCCGGTCCCCACCGGAAACCTAAAAAGCCGCGCTTCCGAAGGTACATGTCCGCCCCCGTGTGGGCGGAGAGAACCGGTTCCGCCCACTCCACGGCTGCCCTGACCCCGGCTGTCCCCTGGGACCCGAGGCGCCCCAGAGGTCCCACGAGTGAGCCGGGTGCCACGCGTGGCCGTGGGTGGGAGCCATGGACGCCTTCATCCGCTTCACCAATCAGAGCCAGGGCCGGGACCGACTTTTCAGGTGAGTCGGGTGCCGTCGGCCTCCACCCCTGTCCGGTCCGGACCCAAGATTTCCTCCTCTCCAGGGCTCGGAGAAGGAGATAACAGCCCTGTAAATCGTGACACGAGGACGCGGCCAGCTCCCACTTGAGGGAGTTGGGACCCGAGTCCCTCCTCCTCCGAAATCCAGTGGGGCTGTGCGCGCCCGCCACCTCGGTGACAGCAGCCTATGATAGCAGCTTATCTTCTGACTTGCCCCCAGAGAGGGAAACTGAGTCCCCAACGCGCAACATCTTTCCTAGAGATTTCTTTTCGAGAGAAACTTTGGGTTTCTTTTGTACCTAAGGAAGCAGAACCCCTGCGGCTTGGAGCGCCAGATGAAGTACTCATGGAAAGACAGTTGTATCTTCTTTATTTTCCACTTGGGCTCAGCCTGTGTCTTGGAGACAGAGTGTTAAGAAGCGTTGTAAACTGTAAGAAGTACAGTGGAAAAAAAAATTTGGTCGATACCTCCAAAGTACATGGTGTGGTTTTGAAAGCACCCATGAGTGTTTGAAACTAATCCCCCTTTATTTTTGTTTTAAAAGAGAAATTTGTCTGAGTGGTGCTCAGTGACCATTTAAAAGAAAAGGAAAAATAAATAAATAAATAAATAAATAAATAAATAGCAGTTTTTATTTAACAGCCCTTTCCAGGTGTTTGTGTTCAACCTCTAATGTACACTAAACGTAGAAGAAAACAGGAGACCAACTGTAGAGCTCCTCAATGCAGCCCCGTGGAGGAGACACTTTAACCTCCCAATTTCACATCTAGGGAAACTGAAGCAGGAGGTTAAGAAGAACGGAACTGCAGAGCCGAGAGATGCAGGTCCACACGGTCCACTCTAGCGCCCGCCTCTTAACTTAGTTGTGCTGTATTGCGTCTGACTTGATAGGTTCTCAAAATGATTGAAGATATACATGCTCTACCAAAAGTCAAAACACAGAATTCTAGTGTGCCCAGAATGTACCCTGCCATGCCTTTTAATAAAATAGTAATTTTGGATGTAGGTGGACAACAAAATTTTGCTTCCCAACCCTTTTAAGGATCTGTGTAACCATAAACTGCTAGCATTCCTAAAATAATGCCTTGGTTTCAGACCCCCTCCTGTTAGACCAAATCTGAGAGAGGAGGATGTATTGACATGCGCAGTTTGAGCCCTTTGGCCAGAAGTGGCTTCTGTCTTCTACTCTCCCTTCTTGACTTCACTACCCAGAAGTAGCTCATCATCATACTATTCTGGGGAGGATTTATTTATTTATTTTGGGAGAATCTCACTCTGTGGCCTAGACTGCCACCACAATCCCCTTGTCTCAGCCTTCTGAGCGCTGGAATTGTAGGCACGAGCACCAGCCCTGTGCCAGTTTTGCTGAGAAGAACATTGATACCCTACAGGGACTCCGGTGCAGTTCTAAGACAGCAGGGACCAACCAGCACCTACTGATCTTCGTTTGTTGTTGTTCTTTGTTTTGTTTGAGACAGGGTTGCACTCTGTAGGCCTGATTGTCCTGGAATTCTGTATATAGTCCAGGCTGGTTATGACTACCTTCCTCTACCTCCTGAATGCTGGGAATAAAGGTGTGCACTAACTACCACACCTGGCCCAGAGCCTGCCTGCTTTTATTAAGTAGGCTGCAGATGCATTTGGATGTTTGTGATTCTAATTTATGGTATTCGTGGCCATGTCATTGTTATTGTTACCATTGTTGGTGTGAAAATAATCACTGTATTGAATGTGCACTATTATTAAACAGCTGTATGTAAAATACTAGTTGGTTTGAAGGACAAACACTATAGGTGCTGATTTGTAGATTGGTGTGTCTTTGGTCCTTTAGTCTTAAAAACTAAATATGGAGACTGGTTTTTGAGATTGTGTCCTGTCATAGAAATAGTAAGTTTAAACTATGTGGTAGAAACGATCATTTTGGAAATCGGATCTACCCAGGGGCAGATAGCGAATTTGGACCTTCATGGAGCTGAGAGACATCTCTGTGCAGCTTTACATGACATCCATCTTCCTGTGCCAGCAAAGGGCTTTAGAGTCCTCTTTCCTAACCTTTGTGTTACATTTCCATTGCATGTTCACCCTTTGGCCCTCCTGTGCAAGAACTATTGCAGAATGTTGCTTTTGTAAGAGCTGCAACATAAGAAACCGTCCCAGAAATTTGGCCTCAGCACGATGTTTCTCTTTGCTTTTAGAGCATATATTCCTCCTTCCCTTTATGAATCAAATTTTATTTGCTTTGTAAACCATTTTCCTCATTTTTTTTTTCCATTTCAGAGCCACTCAACACGCATGCATGTTGCTTAGATATTTGTTAGAGTCTAGAGCTGGCAAAGAGGCGGTGGTAACGAAGCTCAAGAGGTTGGAGTCCAGTGTGAGCACTGGCCGTAAATGTAAGTACCTGTCTCTCAAGGGACGGTGGCTTCTGGTTTAAAATCCTTAGCCTCGGCCCCTGGAATTGACAACGTGCTTTCAAGGTCTCCATTTCCACTCGCCCAAGTCTTCGGTGCAGCTGGCAGTAGTCCTGCTGGGGATCCAGAAAAGGCTGAATGCTTTGCCGTGGGCCGTTCACAGATGTCTCCCTCTGGTCGCATTTGATGCCATACCGTAGCCTCCTGCATAATCTTAGCCGGTGGGGCACACGGTGTGCTGGTTCACTTCAGTTCTAAGAGTGTCTTGGCAGTGTCCACATGAGCTTCAGTCTAGCATGACCCCTGCAGTTCTGTAGACCAGGACAGCCATATCCTAGAGCACATGCCTTTTCCTCCTCCTCCAGTGAGGATCCGTGGGGGACCCGAATGGGTACATTCTCTTAGTTTGTCAGGTAGCTCCACATAAAGTCAAAGAGTGATGGCAGGGGTTTTCACCCATGGCTACACCCTCATATCAGTCATCCTGGGAGTGCCCATGCTTCTTATAACAGTTGCATGCCTGACTCCATTGTGTGATGCAAAGCAGATGTTGCGACAGTAGATGAGCAGATATATTAGGATGAGATGTTCGAGTACCTACTTAATAAGTGAGCATTCCTCAGCTTTATGGGAGAGATAAAATAACATAAGTCATATTTAGTGCCAAATATGATGGCTGGGAAAAAAATATTTTGAAGGAGGTAGGATTTGAGGTGTGGCTGGAGAGACAAAGGACTCTGAAAGGGAGGTTTCCCCTAGCAGAGGCTCAGGGCTGCTAGGTGCTAACTGTCCCGGAGCGTCAGTGTCAACCCCAAAACCTGATTTGGCAGAGAGAGAAGACTTAGTCAACAAAGTTGGGTAAGATTTCTGGTTGTCTTTGAAGGCTAAGATTAGAAATTCTGTAATGAATTCTCCAGAATGTCATTGCTGAGGTGTCCCCTAGAGTTTCACTAGTCTTGAGAGGCCAGAAGGTACTTACCCAGTGTCATTCAGCCAGCTGGCCCACGAGCTGGAATGAGAACCCGAAGCCCCGGTTTTGAAACAGTCATTTCAACTGCTCTGTGCTAGTTAAAATAATGTCAAGTGCTCTTCTGAGATTGTGTTTGGAGGGTAGCTGTTTCTGGGCAGTACCTAAGTCAAATAACCTATCTCTGGGTGCCCAGGAAATACAGATGACCCCCAATTGACTAATGTATGCTTATATAAGGGCACACAATTGCAGTGGTTGGGTAGTTCATCTAGGTGCTCCCTGTGAGTCCTGATCACCATAACCCCTCAGTCCTACCATTTCTCTGTGTTCTTCATCCATAGTGAGAGGAAGATGAACTAGAATGACCCTCAAATGATACTGCTGCTTTGCCTAAGGCAGCCTTTTGATGGTGTCTTAGTCACTGTTCTGTTGCTGTGAAGAGACACCATGAGCAAGGCAACCGTTATATAGGACAGAATTTAATTTGGGACTCGCTTACAGTTGCAGGGACTTAGTCCATGGTCATCATGGACAGGAGCATGGCGGCAGGCCATGTGATAATGGAGAGTAGCTAAGAGCCACACCTTGATCTATAGGCCAAGAGAGAGAACGGGGGAAAGAGAAGAAGAGAGAGAGAAACAGAGACTTTGGACTGGGCCTGGGCCTGGGATGGGCTTTTGAAACCTGAATGCCCACCCCTAGTGACACTTCTTCCAACAAGGCCACCCTTCCTGATCCTTCTAATACTGTCAAAGAGTTCTACTCCCTGGTGACTAAGCATTCAATTATGAACCTGTGGGGGTGGGCAGCATTCTTATTTAAAGCACCACAAATGTGAAATCAAATGTGTAAGAACGTTAAGCCTGGAACTCGTATTAAGTACTCTTGCTTCTAAAGTGTAGAGGTTAATACTCAAACACAGTAACACACACCCATGATTAACCTGGTCTGGAGTATCCTGGAAATGAACATTAAGGCACACCTTGGAATGGGGGTGTCAAATCGTAAAGGTCACTATCTTTTAGGCTTTTCAGGATCACGGTAGGGCTCCTTCTTTCCTCAGCTAGGACTGTGAGCCTCAACTGCAATCAGCTGCTAAGTTCTAAATCCTTAACTCGTCACGGGGCTTCTGCCTCCCATTAAGAACTAATTAAGTACTGATTCTGTGGCTTCTTTTCACAGGGTTCAGACTGGGCAACGTGGTTCACGCCATCCAGGCAACAGAACAGAGCATCCAAGTCACGGACCTAGTGCCCCGCTTCTGCCTTACGCTAGCCAACCTGAACCGCGTGGTTTATTACATCTGTGACACTGTCCTGTGGGTGCAGAGTGTGGGTCTGACCTCTGGAGTCAACAGAGAGAGATGGCAAGTGTGGGCGACCCGCCACTACTACTACTTCCTCCTGCTGAGCCTGGCCCGCGATCTGTATGAGATCTTGCTGCAGATGGAACGAGTGGCCCGGGACAGGGCCAAGAGAGAGAAGTCATCCCGGGACCCTCCTGGGTACAGCGTGGTCACTGAAGACACCGACTGGCTCCAGTCCTTTCTCCTACTTCTATTCCGGTCTCTGAAGCGGCATCCTCCCTTGCTCCTAGACACAGTGAAGAACTTGTGTGACATCCTCATCCCTCTGAATCACCTCGGGATCTACAAATCCAATCTCGGTGTCGTGGGACTGGGAGGTCTTGTGTCCTCCCTGGCCGGGCTCATCACCATAGTGTATCCTCAGTTGAAACTTAAGACCCACTAGGTGTTTGGAGGCTTGAAGGCTAACAGCTTAGTGGAGCAGGGTCTCCCTGTGCTTAATTGTTTAATCATGTGAGAAGTGGGGCCAACAGTGGCGCGTGCAGACCGATACTTTCTTTATATGCTGCAGTAACTTCAGGATTTCTGAGTATTTTCCCTTCAGCTAACATTACTGAGTATTTTTATATGCGTCGTAAGAGCTTAATGTTTGCTGAATGAATAAAAATGGAAAGGAAAGAAATCATAGAAGACCCAAAGAAACTAGAACTGTGGATTGGTTTGTATGGGTCCTTGATTTCATCAGAACGGGAGCATGGCACTCCTGGCTCTGGTTAAGGCCTCCCTTTCCCTCCCATCTGTTATTCCGACCCCTGACCCCACAGGTGTCCGTGTGGGATGGAGGGGAGCTGGGCTTGGAGCCTCCTAACCTGTTGGCCCTGGCCGTTGCTGCAGTGTGTCCTTACTGTGTCCAGAGGTAGACTCAGGGAAGCGTCAGCACCCTCGGGGTCTAAGTTGTGTCTGGGTGCAATGCTCAGGTAATGAATGCTGCAGGTCAGCGAGGTGCAGCAGAGGAGACGGACGTGAAAGTGGGTGGAAGGTCACTGTGGTGCCTGTTACAAAGTCCGCGACAGATAAGGAAACTGACACTAGCAAAACTGAAGTCAGAGGTTCGTCCTGGTTCTTTCCAAGGTGATTCCTCTACCATCTCATAACCGTCAGCAGCATTTCCAGGCTCAAGAGTCCTTTGCCTTTTGCCCCTTGACACGCCCTACCCCCCAACACACATACACATTCCAGGCCTGGAACTTTCACTGATGGTTTCTGTCCTAGTCTGTGAAAAGAAAATCTACTTAGCCAGATTGATTTTATTGAAAGCTACATAACAGTTGGGGCAATTCCACAATAATTTTCATCAAAATGTGAGAATTAAAAATTTCCTGTCTTTGAATGTAAGAATGTCAGTTTTCTGTGATAAATCAGGTTTACTCAGGACAGAGGGGTGGGGGAGGGGGGAGCGGGGATGGGAAAGAGCAGTAGGGCCAGTGAAGAGTACATGGGCACACCGAGTCCCCGCCACCAGGCGGGCCGTGACAGCACCTATAAAGCCATATAAAACCATCATTTAAATGGAAATGAGAACCACGTACTGAATAACCGCTTCCTGTGAATGTGATGAAGGTCCTTGAAAAGGACTCGGGTCCTTGACTCTCTATGTTTAAAATGAGTGATGGGAGAAAAGTTTGGGGGAATCCGAGAGAAACTAGAGTGGCTAAAACGACAAATATGTCTAAGTAGCTACTTGTACTGTAACATCGATTATGTCTAATAAATTTCTAAGCAGAGTTGACTCACGCATCTGTGAATGTGTCTGGGATTGGAGTGTAGAGTAAGGCAGTGAGCAGATGATCCAGTCTGAGGAAGCTCGAGGCTGGCAGGTGCAGGCTGGGAGGACGGCACAGGGACTATGGATGTCAAAGCTCTTGGTTGAAAGGTTCCCTTACACACTGTCCAGACCGTCCCTGCCAAGGTGCTCCACCGTAGCCTGGCCATGGCTGGCTAGCTTCTTCCTGGAGAAGCCTGCCTTGAGTTCATAGCAGTGTTTTGCAGATATCAGTTTTGGTCCTTGGGTCTTACACAGTGGAGAGGATGGTGGGCGGGTTGGGAACTACTATCTCTAGAGTCTAAACTCCAACTCCATAGGGCCCTGCTATCTCATCCTTGTATCGTTCCCCTCAACTAACCTCTCCTCCTGGGTCCACAGTCTTGAGGGGCTGCACAGACCAGCTCATTTACGCTGAGCAGTGCTGCTGGGGGCTGGCTCCACAAGTGTCTGAGTGTCCTGTTCAGCTTGGGGACCCACCTGTGCACAGACTGGCCAGGATTCCTGGGCTCCTGCAGTGGAGGGAAGGGGCCAGCATGAGATAGCTCAGTGCCTTCCCATCCCCAGTACTGCTGGAGAACTGCCCCTTCCTCCTCCCCCATTAGGATCTGCTTGGCTCTTTCCCTTCTCACCTCTCACCCACTTTCTAGAATCCCAGTGGAAGCAGTCAAAGGACCAGCTTTGTCAGCAGAGCTGTTAGGCACAGAGCCCTCTAGCCCCTCTGGCCCAGAGCCACCACCCGAGAAGGCAGACTGCCCTTTAACCTGGGCCGCGTCCAGACGGGAGCCTTCCGGATCATTTGTCCTGGACCTTGAAGTGAGAGCAGAGGCCACTTCACACACGTGCGTCCCTCCTTCGCCACAGCTGTCTTACAGCCTAAAGGCTCAGACCAAGGTTGATAAGTATCAAAGGCTTCCTTATCCATTACCTCTTTTGGAAGCTCCTCACTCCACATTCCTCCCTTTCCTGACATCTGTTCCCTGGTTTATTACACGGAGGATAAAATTTACTACCAGAGAGATATCTGTATCTATTTCTCATATCCTTATTTTTTATTACATTTATTTATGTATCGGGGTGTGTGTGTGTGTGTATGTGTGTGTGCGTGCGTGTGCACATGCACACACTCAAGTGTCACAGCATGCATGTGGAGGCCAGAGGACATCTTGCCAGAGTCAATTCTCTCCTACCATGTGGGTTCCAGGGACTGAACTCAGGTGGTCAGGCTTAGTAGCAGTTACCTTGACCTGCTGAGTCATTTTGCTGAACCTACCTCCTGGTACTTTTCTGTTCTGTTATCCACACTAACTCTGTAGAGTCAGCAACATGCAAATCTGCTAATAGGAACGATATTTCGTGTTGTCCTCTCATTTTGATATAAGAGGCCCTTTCTAGCTGGTCAGAAGATACTGGTTGGGACCACGGTGTTTCACCTAAAACTAAAGTTTGAGCTTCCTATGTGGAGGAAGGAATGACATGCACTGATAGTTCTTGACTGTCCGGGTGCTATTGGTTGGCAAAACAAAACAAATCCAAACTCAACACCATCACTTCTGCAGACTCAGGTGAACAATGATTCTCCTTCTTCCTGTTCTGGAGGTATCTTAGGCTAGGTAAAGTTTCACCCCGCCCCCTTTCCTCAGTGCTGAAGATCAAATCCAGGGTCTTCAACGCTAGGCAAGCGCTCTGAGCTCCGCCCCCTGGCCCCTCGTTTGTTGAGCCAAGCTCTTGCTCTGTATGTAGCTCAGGTTGCCCTCAAATCATCAATCCTGCCTCAGCATCCTGAGTGCTGGGGTTACCGGCATGTACAACCAGTTTCAAAATGTTTTCTTTAACTTTCGAGATTTACAGAGGTCAAAGCTGTTCTCTCAGAGCCCAGATTACTGCAGACTCAGTTCTATCTGGGCTTCTTTTCTGGGCATTTATCTTGATAGTCATAGACTAATACAGTAAGCTGACCCCATCCCTGTGTGGGTTTGAATCGTGCTGTTCAAATAGCAAATAGCAAAGCACGGGAGACACTCTATGGGAGTACTGTTGCACAGAAGCTTTTGGGGGAAGGGACCAAAGATTGGGGACAAGGACAGAATGGCATGGAACTTTGATCTTAGGGGTTTAATGGCACAAATACGAGTGCCTTCTTTATGGAAAGCAATTTTTGTCCATTGAAAGCCAGAAATATTCTGGAACTAATATCTCGGGGCTCTGGCACAGGGCTCCATCAGCTCTGTGAGCAACCTTGTCATTGGCTAAGCGTCCCCCATAGAAGCTAGGATGAGCCCAGGGGACATCCTGGGTCAGACAGCTATGGCAACGGGCCGGCCCAGCTTTCTCTTCCTCCTTGCCCTCCTCCAGTTGGGAGGTCTGAGAGGCATTGCCCAAGATTCCCTGGAGTGGCTGGAGGTGCTTCTGTGGCGGAGACTTTCCACAGCTGGGTCTTCTGAGACTGAGGTGGCCGTCCGCTGCAGTGAGTGTGGGGGTTCTCGGGTGTCTGCCTTACCCTGCTGCTTTCTGAGTGTTAAAGGGGAAGGGGCTGGGAGAAAGAGCAGATGGGAAAATTCTGAGGGGCACAGTGCTCTGCAGGGAGACCACTGAGGCAAAGACCAGAGCAGAGCGGCCATGGGCTTACCCAGAAGACAGTTCTCTGGGAGGCTTACCTAGCTGGCAAGAGGGGGAAACGGTAATTAGCTAGAATTTTGTCATGAAGAAAGGACTAGACTCTCCCTGACATTCATTCTTTAGTCTCTTTGGGACTCTGGCTTAAGAGCCCCAGACTTCATCCTAAACCTTTTCTCTCGTTCTCTCCTTATCTGTATATAATTACCTACCATTTCTTTTATCTTGAGCCCTTAAAAAAAAAGCAGACATCAATTTTGAGCAGACTATGGAGCTCTTTTTGAGCAGAGTAGGAGACTCATTGTGTTGGGGCTCCAAGGAGTGGCTCTTGTACGGGACATTCGTCCTCCACCTAGGGCAGCTGAGCTCCCTGATGGCTGGTGGGTGGCTGGGAGAGGTTGGGAGTCGCTCTGCGGACTGCAAGCCTGTGGGCTTCTGATGGACCTGGGACTCTGCTTTGCAGCCTGAAGAGTAAGGATGGCAATGAACAAGGGCCCGACTCTGTTGGATGGAGACCTCCCTGTAAGTAACCTGGCCTCTCATGTGAGATGGGGAATGGACAACCAAGGGAGGAGAGCGCAGAGAGGGAGAGCCAGGGGGCCTCAAGCAAGATGAGTCTGCTTTATGTTTCCAACTCACCCACTCTCTCTAACTATCCCTGCCCTTGCTGCCGTTAGCAGGGGTGTTTGGGGGAACTGGAGAAAAAGAGACCAGGCCTACGAAGGTCTAAACACCTCGGAGAAAAGGATAGGAGTGTTGGCTGGGGGTTAGGAGAGACAAGAACTCACCATGCCTTAAACCCCAAGGCAAAAGTGCACCACTCAGGAGGACATGCATGCCATACAGAACCCATGCATTCAGTGGCCCTGCAATGTCTTCACTGCCTGTGCTGCCATGCGTGGGAATAAACGGGACACACAGTGTGTCCATCATTCATCTCTGGCCTGGTTTTCACCATGATTTTAAATAATTCTGATACTTTTCTAGGCCCTTGATATGTTTGGCTAAAAGCTCTCTGATTTGGGGACAGTTCAGATAGTTAGCGACATTCAGAGTTATGACCCTATCAGAGACTAAACTCATCCTTAATTAGGCTTTTCTGAACCTCCATTCTGGGGATAACTGCCTTGTTTTGACTAAACCGTAACAGGGGTGAAAATGGGTCGCAAGAAACGCTAAGTCTTTTTAAGTTAGTGGTTTCTTCCATGCCCAGCCTGTTTCTCCTTTAACCTTGTCCAAAACAACCCTTGAAAGTACTGTCCAAAACATTAAGAATATTTCCTCACATTCTTCAAACCCCTTTCTCCTTCTGATATCTGACTCACTGGCAGGATGATATACTAACATAGTGTGGTTTCTTTGTCCCGGAGCCCAAACCGTTCTCCTTGATGGTTCTGCTAACTTGACCCCCTGCAAGCAGAGCCCGTCACAGGGTGCATCTGAAGTGATACAGAGCTGGAGCAGAGGGGTCAACCCTGGAGAGCTGGCTTGTACTACTTTTTGAATGGACAATTCTTAACATTCACGAGACTAGGCAAAAGGATACAAGGTCCTAGGTAGTTTTGACTCATCGCAGAGACTATGGATTCGTGGCCAATCTGCCTCATCCTCACCCAATCGTTAATTTATTTTATCTTAATTTATTTGGAAGCAAATTCCATATAGTCCATTTCAAACCTGACTTGGAAACAGTCCAATATGGTGAACATGCTTCTAATCTCAGAATTTGGGAGGTAGAGGCAGGAGAATCAGGTGCTGGTTATAATAGTGAGTTTAAGGCCAGTCTGGACTAGATGAGGCCCTGTCTTTTTCTTTGATACTGGGGTTCTCTTTGTAGCAGTTCTGGCTGTCCTGAAAGTCACTTTGTAGACTAGGATGGCCTTGAACTCACAAAGATCTGCCTGCCTCTGCCTCCTTGTGCTAGGACCAATGACACCTCCCATCACACCCAGTGAGAGACCTTATCTCAGAAACACACACACACACACACACACACACACACACACACACACACGCAAATCAAATCAAACCTGACTGACTTCCTGGCTCTGCTACTTCCTACCTGTGTGATCTTGGGTAAGTCACATCTTATCTCTGAATCCCAAATACTTGAAACAGCAAATGGCTGTTAACATTGCGATCAAGGCGCCCTGAGCAGAGTCCCGGAGCATAACGACCTTTAGTAAAGGTCGCTTCCTACCACGCAGCCAGACTCATTCCTTCACTCTAATTTTCTCTATTCTCTAAAGCTTAATTACGTAACTGCTGACAAAGCAAAATGCTTTGGTGAGAGGAGGACATCCCAATAAGAGGAGAGGACCACAGTGCACCCCAAAGGCTCAGACTCACTGGAGTACCGGCTTAAGAAAGGCTGTGTCAGATCCTAGAGCGTCAGAAGGAAAGGGTCACAAGAACATCGTGTGACCCGTTTGTAAGCTAAGATAGACGTGAAGGTGTTTCCTACGGAATAGGGACCTTTGCAGGGTGTCACTGACTGGAAGTGTGTGAAGGGCTGACACACAGAAGCTGAAGGAGATTTGTTTAGGGTTGTTCCAGCGGGGCAGGGGCGGGGTGTGGAGGCAGGCTTCAGCTCAGCAAAGTTACCCGACAAGGGCACCAGCTGCTTTGTGAAGGCATCAAGCCCACCAAGGAGATAACCAAATACAAGTCTAGTGAGACTTTCTGGAAAGGATTCTTGCTGAGGAGCCCCAGGAGGCCTCAGATCTGCTAGTCTGTGTAGTCAAGAAGAGCCCACGGGCAGTGGTGGTGCTCTCCACTAATCCCAACACTGGGAGGCAGAGGCAGGCGGAGCTCTATGAGTCTGAGGCCAGCCTGGTCTACAAGAGCTAGTTCCCAGGACAGGCTCCAAAGCTACAGAGAAACTTTGTCAAAAAAAAAAAAAAAAAGAGCTAGTTCCAGGACAAGCAGGGCTAAAAAACAAAAAAAGCAAATGGATGGATCTAGAAAACATCATATTGAGTGAGGTAACCCAGACCTAGAAAGACAAATAAAATACGTACTCACTCATAAGTGGCTTTAGTCATAAAGCAAAGAAAAACCAGCCTACAATTCACAACCCCAGAGAAACTAGACAACAAAGAGGACCTTAGAGAGACATACATGGATTTAATCTACAAGGCAAGTAGAAAAAGACAAGATCTCCGGAGTAAATTGGGAGCGTGGGGGTCATGGTAGAAGAGGAGGAGGGAGAAAGGGAGGGGAGTGGAGGAAAATATATAGCTCAATAAAAACAATAAGCAAACAAAAAGTAAAGAAGAGCCTATACTTTCCACGAGGCACAGCTCCATGTATGGCTCATGTCTCCAGGGTCAAGCTTTCACACAGGCGCTGGGAAATAGAGGACATTCTACTGGAAGAAAGGAGGCATACACGCATAATCATAGCAGGGTGACGTCTGTAGGGACAGCCCAAGGACAGACAGAGCCTTGGTGGAGGAGAGTCAAAAGCTGGTCAAGGCAGAGTCCCTACATCAGTAGTTCAAGGTCATCCTTAGCCAAGTAGAGTTCAAGGCCAGCCAGAGCTACTTGAGAAGCTTGAGAAGCTGTCTCACAGAGGAGGTGAAAGTGAGAGAATCTAGCGAGCAGAAACGGGTGTGGGAGGGGCGGCCAGCTATTCGGCAGTGGTCCAGCACTTTTAGACCTGGGCCCAGAATCTCAGAAAGACCATGAAAGTGTTTAGATGAAGCAACCAGTTGAAGGGGGACTCAAACCCTCAACAAGTACATTAACTTGGCAGTCAGTCTAAGAGGGGTGAGCTGGAATTTGGTTTGGTCCCCAGAGAACACAGGTCGCCTCAGGAGTTCCCCAGAGTCTAGGCAGTGACCAGGAAGGCATTGCAGGCAGGTTTTCATTTTCCCTGTGGGCTCCCTCATGGTCCCATGACTGAGTGCTTCCCTTAGACCTGGGCTGCCCTCACCAACGCCATGTATGACCCTAGCTAGGCTCAGTTTGCAGGGAGGTTGAGTGGGGGTGGGAGGCTCTGACTCTTTTTTTTTTTTTTTCCCCTCACAGGAGCAGGAGAATGTGCTCCACAGAGTCCTGCAGCTGCCTGTTGTGAGCGGCACTTGCGAATGTGTCCAGAAGACCTACAACAGCACCAAAGAAGCCCACCCCCTGGTGGCCTCTGTGTGCAATGCCTATGAGAAGGGTGTTCAGGGTGCCAGCAATCTGGCTGCCTGGAGCATGGAGCCAGTGGTCCGCCGGCTGTCCACCCAGTGTGAGTTCTCATTGAACTTGGCAGCAGCCTGCCTGCCCACTGATAATCATTGCGTGTCTGCCCGTCTGTTTGTCAGTCTGTCTGATCATCTCACAACTTGTTTGTCCACCTCCCTGAACAACTTCCTGGTCTTTTTGTCTGCAGAGATAGAGGTATAGGTGCAGATCTCTTTGTTACTATGCATGCCTCAACTGTAGCCTGGCCTAGGGCATCCTAGGTTAACAGTGACAGTCAAAGAATTTTCAAGGGGAAAGAAGGGTAGAACTATGTGAGCAGTGGTGAGAGGGGAGCCTGTGGCAGGACAGCTAGCTAACCCGACACCAAATACAGCAGAAAGAGCAGTATCATGAACCGGCGGAGTCTCAATGAAAGCCACCATAGCAGTGCACAAGGGCACCAAGCAAAGATGATGGTGGTGAAGATGATGATGATGGTGGTTGTGGTGGTGGTGGTGGTGATGGTGATGATAACGATGATGATGGTGAGGATGATGGTCAGGATGATGGTGGTGGTGATGATGGTGATAAATACCACAGGCTCTAGGCTAGCCTTCATGGATGCCCTCATTCTGTCCAATCTGAAGACAGCCAAAGTCACCTGAGCTCTTTGCTGTTTCAAAACAATATGAAAGAGTATCTATAAACACTCTTTAAACCCGCGCAGTCTGTGACCTCGACCATAGAGGCTGCGTTCTCAGCAGACCATGGGCAGTCTGCCCCTGGAAACATCTGCATCCCGGGGCTTGTCCCACTCCTCTAGGGCAACTTCGTTCTCTTCCCCATGGCTCCTTTCAGCTGCAGCCATCTTGACA
The DNA here is from genome assembly GCF_014885135.2 of Alexandromys fortis. Taxonomy (NCBI): domain Eukaryota; kingdom Metazoa; phylum Chordata; class Mammalia; order Rodentia; family Cricetidae; genus Alexandromys; species Alexandromys fortis. The sequence continues at coordinate 4,144,466 of NW_026067965.1, forward strand.
GCTGGGGGTTAAATCTGGGTCTAGGGACAGTCTGGAACTGTTCTGGCTGTGGCTGAATCCATCATCTCCAGGACTAAGCAAGCCCAGGCCTGGTCCCCCTGAGGCCAATGCCAGGGGCCTGGTGCCACCTGCTTCACTCCCACATGGATTCTCTCACTTCCTCACAGCCTTCCGGAACACCGGATGGGGAGTCTGGGAGGAGAGAGTGCAGTCTTTGGTGGCGATTCATAGAGTTTCCACCTCTGCCCACTCCAAGTCTGCTCATCCCTTCCCGCTTTGCAAACACAGAGGCTGACGGTTCTGGCTGCTGACAGGAGGGGGCAGCAGAGAACTGCTGCCCAGGGTCCTAGGAGTGAAGAACAAGAACCATGCTGAGCAGGTGTAGGTCTTACTGAGTCCAAAATGACCCTGCTCTCAAGGAGCCATAAGTACATGGGTACTAAATACAGCAGAGTCCAGATGACCCGGAAGCAGCAGAGCTGGGATCTGTGGGCCCCGACAGGCTTTCTTTGAGACAGAAGCCACTGTTACTTCCTCAGGAGGGGGCAGAGATCATCCCAACACAGCCTTTCCCTCTCAGTCACAGCTGCCAACGAGTTGGCCTGCAGAGGCCTGGACCACCTGGAGGAAAAGATTCCAGCCCTTCAGTACCCTCCGGAAAAGGTGAGTCCTCCCTCTTCCGTGGTGCTCCGTATACTCCACTGTGACCTCCTCTCAGGAAGGAGAGCAGCCAACGCCCTGGCTGTGTAACTTTCTGTGTTCATGGGGTAAGCACCCTCTTAGGCAGAGGGAGACCCCTCTTCCTCTTTCTGTGGGGTCAGGTAGAGTTGGGGGTGTCTGGGATAGCAGGTATATGCCTCGGACAAGCTCAGACAGACACTTTCAGGGTCCTCAAGGGGGAGAAAGGGTTAAACCCTATGTGGTCCCTTCCATAATTGCTCAGCCTTCTGATATTACGGCCGTGGGATCTGGGACTCCGAGGTTTGGCACAGGACTATGTGGTGACAACAACTACCAAAGCCACCAAGTCCACTCACTGGGATCTCGGGGTCACATACACAGCCTTGAGATCCAACCCTTTATAGACCGTGAGACGAAACAAGTCACTTCCCCAGGGCCACATCTTTATCTCCTCTTATCCAGTACTGGCTTCAATAATGCCCATGGCCTCATCTACTTTACTGACCAACCACCAGCCTGTCCTACAAATCTCCCCTGAGCCCTGTGCCTATGTCCTGCCCTTGTCAACAGTCGCAGCGTGGCCTTCATAGAGCCCTCTCAGGTCATCCTTGAGGATGGGGCTTGCTGCCCTCATTGTGCAGATGAGTAAACCCAGCCTGAGGTGGAGGCCACCAGGGGCAGGCCTGCTGGTCACCTCCTCTCTAGTGCCCTAGACCAAGCCACAGAGCAGCTCCTGGGTTCTGGGGTCTCAGAAGGAAGAAGGCGAGTTACTCCAGCATAAAGCTTGTCATATCTGTTCATCAGTGTGAACTGTGAGCTGAGGGAAAGACAGAAGAGGGAAGCGAGCCTTTGAAAGACTGGGTGCCTTATGTGAAGGAGGGTATCAGGACTGGTGCCACCAGGGGAGCTTTGGGGCTGTCCTTACAGGATGGATCTTCACGCAGTGTGGAGAAGCTAGGAGACATGGGTGACTGGCACAGCCAAGGTGGCCTTTTTCTTTCCCACATATCCACATATCTCTGCTGGTCCCTGCACCCTTTTTTTTTTTTTTTTTCGAGACAGGGTTTCTCTGTGGTTTTGGAGCCTGTCCTGGAACTAGGTTTTGTAGACCAGGGTGGTCTCGAACTCACAGAGATCTGCCTGCCTCTGCCTCCCAAGTGCTGGGATTAAAGGCATGTGCCATCACCTTTTTTTAATTTTTCAGTTTTTAGACATGGTCTCACACTGTAGCCCAGTCTGGTCTAGAACTTGCTTTGTAGCCAACGATAACACAAAACTCATGGTGATCCTCCTGTCTCAGCCTCCAGCTCTTGTATTACAAGTGTGTGTCTGGTTGCCTGGGTCTTTAAATGGGGCCCTCCAGAGAACTGGGCTCAGGGCCTGTCAGGGAATCCACACAGCTGACTGTCTCCCCACACTCCTCAGCTCGCCTCTGAACTGAAAGGCACCATCTCTACCCGCCTTCGAAGCGCCAGGAACAGCATCAGCGTGCCCATCGCAAGCACATCCGACAAGGTCCTGGCCAGCTGCGAGCTTGCCTTGGGGATGGCTAAAGAGACCGTGGAATATGCTGCCAACACCCGAGTTGGCCGACTGGCCTCTGGAGGGGCTGATCTGGCTCTGGGCGGCATTGAGAAGGTGGTAGAGTTCCTTCTGCCACCAGCCAAGGAGGAGTCAGGTAAGTGCCCTTCAGACTGACTGGCTACCACTCAGAACCTGAGGATCAGTGGGAGACCCCAAGTCTTATCAGCCATGCTCTGAGATAGGGAATGCCCCTCGGAATCTCTAGAGGAGCTCAGTCCTTTGCTCCTTCCACCCTAGATGTAAGAGGGAGAGGGAGCTGGCATTGGCTAGCACCAGTAGGGTCATGGTAGAAGTAAGGCAACCCCTTTCCAGTTCAAGGCACCACCCTGAGGCCATTTTCTGGTCTTTCAAAAATGTATGTGTATGAGTGTTTTGATTGCATGTATATGTGTGCACCATGTGTGTGACTACGGCCTGCAAGAGCCAGAGGAGGACACTGGATCCTCTGGAACTGGAGTGACAGATGTCCGTGAGCTACCATATTGGTGCTGGGAACTGAACTCAAGTCCTCTACTGGAGTGACAAGCACTCTTGACTGCTGAGTCAAGGTCCCTCCATCCCTTTTTGATCTGTTTTCTTCCGTATCTTTTATCTAGCCCCCACTTCTGGACGGCAGAGGGATCAGAAGACTCCCAAGGCCAAACCAAGCCTCGTGAGGAGGGTCAGCACCCTGGCCAACACCCTTTCTCGACACACCATGCAGACCACTGCCTGGGCCCTGAAGCAGGGCCATTCTCTGGCCATGTGGATCCCGGGTGTGGCACCTCTGGTGAGTGTCTGCTCAGAACTCTGCCTGGCCCTGCTCTGTGGGTTTCCTGGTCCCACCATCTTGGGAACATCCTTCAAGATGGGCTGGAACCTTAGACATAAAGACAGGGATCTTAAGAGAGTGGTGGGTCTCTGTGAATTCAAGGCCAGCCTGGTCTACAGGACAGCTGGGGCTACACAGAGAAACCCTGTCTTAACAACAAACAAGCAAGCAAACATCATGTGGTTGCTGGGGTAGAGGGAGTTAGAAGCTCAGTCAATAAACTTCTTGCTTTAACATGAGAACCTGAATTTGATCTGTAGAACCCATGTTGAAAAAATACATCCAGGGCTGGAGATATGGCTCGGTGGTTAAGAGCACTGGCTGCTCTTCCAGAGGTCCTGAGTTCAATCCCAAGCAACCACATGATGGCTCACAACCATCTGTAATGCGATCTGGTGCCCTCTTCTGACCTGCTGGCATACATGGAAGGAATGTTGTATACATAATAAATACATAAATCTAAAAAAAATTTTTTTAAATATGTATATGTGAACCGAGGTTGGGGCTACAAACTCAAGCTTTGAATAGAAGAGCCTCGGATTCCATCTCAACATTAAAAAGAAAAGAGAATAGCCAAAATGAATGTGTGACCGTAAAGCCGGAGGGGACCACAGACTGGGGAATACAGATGGAAGAGACTGACAAGAATCTTTTGGGATGTTGAAATAGTCCCTATCTCTATCTGTTATGGTTACATAGGGTGCGCTTAGAAAGTCCCAGAGTTCTATGCTAACGATGTATGCCTTCAGTGATAAGCTATACTAATTAAAATGCTGGGGAAGAGGTTAGCTAGATGGCTCAGTGGTTAAGAACACTTGTTGTTGCTGCAGAGGACCCAGGTTCAATTCCCAGCACCCACATGGTGGCTCACAGCCATTCCCATTCAAGGGAATCTGATGCTCTCTTTTGATCCCTGTGGGCACCAGACACACAGGTGGTACACATGTATTCACATAAAATGATATAAAAAAAACAACAAATAAACCCAAGACCCTGTGGGGCCAGACCCTGCTCACAACCCCTGTCCCTGCTCCTGTGACAAAGCCTTCCAGCCTAGGGGGTCCATCCACTGAGCCATCTGTCTGCTGGCCATTCTCCTGCAGAGCAGCCTGGCCCAGTGGGGTGCGTCAGCAGCCCTGCAGGTGGTGTCCCCGCGGCGGCGGCAGAGTGAGGTGCGGGTGCCCTGGCTGCACAACTTAGCAGCCTCCCAGGATGAGAGCCATGACGACCAGACGGACAGCGAGGGAGAGGAGACAGACGAGGAGGAAGAAGAGGGATCAGAGGCTGAAGAGACCGAGCTTGGAGAGGTGATGAGGGGACTGAGCGCCTAAGGCCGCACAGCACAGCCCGTGGGTGGGGCTGAGAAGCAGAGAAGCTGAGTAAAATAAAAGACTCTGTCCCCAGGTCACCCCCAATCCACAGCCAACTAAGTATCACTGTGTCACTCAGTGGGCTCCACAACACCCAGAAAAGTAGGTAGGGTGGGGATTGCTGCTCCATTTTGCAGATGAAAAGTCTGGGGGGGATTCAGAGAGAGGAAGTGACATGCCCAAGGCCACACTACCCACAGCTAGGGACAGAATCCCCCCTTCTTCTTTTGTGTCCACGTTTCCCCTCTGGCTCTGGGCTGGTGGTTAGGATCAGAAGAGTTGATGCAGGCCAGGAGCTAATGGTTCTCTGGCCCGCAGGTAACAGCCCTGCCCAACGCGAGAGGCCTCCTGGGTGGGGTGGTACACACCGTGCAGAAGACTCTCCGGAACACCATCTCAGCAGTGACTTGGGCACCCGCGGCTGTGCTGGGCACGGTGGGAAGGATCCTGCACCTCACACCAGCCCAGGCTGTCTCCTCCACCAAAGGGAGGGCCATGTCCCTATCGGATGCCCTGAAGGGTGTTACCGATAACGTGGTAGACACTGTGGTACACTACGTGCCGGTGAGTCCCACCCCGGGGCCACCTTCTCCCAAGGTAGATTTGGCTGAAGGAGATGTAGGACACCCCCGCCCCCGCTTCTTCCAGCCCCGTGGAGACCCTTCTCCAATCTTCAGTACTCAAAACCTTCTTACAGACTGATCTTTGCCCTCCCAGAGCACAGACGTTCATAGCCCTGGCCTCAGATCTCTCCCCCACATTGTGCCTCTCCTTTGATGATGGAGTCACTGGTCTGTGAGTCCCTAGAGGCTCAGACCTCCCCTTTAGCTCCGGAGGAAGGGCCTGGCCATAAGCTTACAGGGCAACCTGCACAGTAGGCTGTGCATTCTAGGGAGAGTAGCTGGCCCTAGGTCAATTCTATCAACAGCAGCGCGGGGTGGGGGTGGGGGTGCCAAGACTAATACCGTCTTTTTGGGAATCCCTGACACCCTCTCCAAAGGTTGAGCAGGGTGAGCTGGCTGAAGTAGAGCTTGGTGGAAGGGGAGGGGCTCCCAGAGCTGACCAGGGAAAGGTTACTCAATCAGCTTCGAGGAGGTGACTCCTCCCATTACTAGAGGCGACCTGAGTTCTTAAAACCTCAGGGGTCTCTCGGATCCCCCCCCCCCACATCCTGATGGCTTGCACCCCAGTCTGTGCCCTTGTAATGGCCGCCCCCCCCGAAGTGGGGAACTAGGCCAAAAGCTATAGAAAGGGGGATAACTCCAAGGAGAGGGATCCCTAACCAGAGTGCCCGGTGGTCAGCTTCCCAGGCTGTCCCTGATGGAGCCCGAGAGCGAATTTAGAGACATCGATAATCCGCCAGCAGAGGTCGAGCGCAAGGGGTCCGGGGCGCGGCCAGCCAGTCCGGAGTCCGCGCAGCGTCCGAGCCAGCCTCGCGGTGGCTTGCGCAGCGTGCGGGGGCTCAGCGCGCCCTCCTGCCCGGGTCTGGACGACAAGGCGGAGTCGTCGGCGCGTCCCGGCTTCCTGGCCATGCCCCGGGAGAAGCCTGCGCGCAGGGTTAGCGACAGCTTCTTCCGACCCAGCGTCATGGAGCCCATCCTGGGCCGTGCACAGTACAACCAGCTGCGCAAGAAGAGCTGAGCGACCAGTGTCCCTGCTCGCCCCGGCGCCACCCCATGGAAGGTTCGCCTCTCACCAAGGAAACAGAAACCACACTTCTAAGTGGGCCTCTCGGTCAGGGTGGCTCCTTGGAAGCCTGAGCTACATCCCCACGATGCTGCATACAACATTTCTAAAGCATCCTTCGGGGGCTTGGCCATCACAGGCAGTTTTAAGGGGCACCGGAGTAGCGGGCGATTTTTCATTTCATGGCTTTCTTTTCTTTTCCCTTCTTTTCTTTCTTTCTTTCTTTCTTTCTTTCTTTCTTTCTTTTTTTTAACTAAAAAAGTAATTGCTTAATTCAACTTCTCAATTCTGTGTCAAAATCTGTGGCGAAATAACACCTGACTGGTTCTAAAATTCATATCCTTTCTCTGTGAACATTTTTTTGGTAGTGGGTCAGTTGACAATATCTTCTCTTCTCTTCTCTTCTCTTCTCTTCTCTTCTCTTCTCTTCTCTTCTCTTCTCTTCTCTTCTCTTCCCTTCCCTTTCCTTCTCTTCTCTTTCCTCCCTCTCTTCCCCCTCTCTTTCCTCTTCTTCTCCTTCTCCCAAGTAGCACAGGCTGGGTCCTTCTCCAGTGATAGGAGATGCCCTCTTTGGCCTGCTCCCTCTGAATGTCAGGAATTCCTGGTGCTTTTTTAGCGCTGAGACCCTCTGATAACCTGGCTCTCAGCACACCGCTTTAAAAAGAACAAGTGCCAAAGCCTTTGTGCGCTCATTTAGATAACAGTTCAGACTTTGAGTCTCTCTTGCCTGCACAGTGGAGCCTCGGGTTCGTCCTCTGTAGCCCCAACTCTTGCTCACAGCCACGGTTCCCTCTCATCACTCCTGCCTTCCACCTGTGTGGTCACTGTTGAATGTTGATACCCCAGACGCTGGGAGCCGACAGTGGTCACCTTTAGCCTAACAGCGTATACTATATAGAGCACATATCCATAGCCACCATTCACTCCAAATCCCATTTTTGGAGAATATCAATATTTGATCAATCTAGGGAATTCATAAATATACTTGTAACGTTCAAACATTGCCAGGTGTGTGTTTTCCTTTCTGGATTTCTCAATTCTCTTTTATAAAAACAGCCACATTCCGGGTGGTGGTGGTGCACGCCTTTAATCTCAGCACTTGGGAGGCAGAGGTAGGCAGATCCTGTGAGTTCGAGGCCAGTCTGGTCTACAAGAGCTAGTTCCAGGACAGGCTCCAAAGCCACAGAGAAACGCTGTCTCGAAAAACAAAAACAAAAACCAACCAAACAAACAAACAAACAGCCACACTTCAGTTTCTTATGCTTCCTTCCAGTTATAGGCTACGCTTGGGCAAGCATATGTGTATAAACATCTATCTTTGTTTACACAAACTGTGGGTGGTATCCTCCCTGGCTTTAATTCATCATTTTAAAATGCTTATTACACTTTTTAAAATGGTTTTTTTCTTTTATTTTACATGTATGAATGTTTTTCTCACATATATGTGTCTGTGCAGCATGTGTGTGCCCGGTGCCCATGGAGGTTAGAAGAGGGCACTGGATCCCCTGGAACTGAGTTATATATAGGTGGTTAGCTGCCTTGTGGGTGCTGGAAATAAAATCCTGGTCCTCTTCCAAGGCAACAAGTGCTCTCAAGCACCGAGCCATCTTCCCAGCTCCTCAGCTCTACATCCTAGCCATTTTTTTGGTACCAGAATCAGAAGCCCTGTGTTCTCTATTGAATGATAATCCAGAATATGAAAGTAATAAGAATAATTTGGTGTGGATAGCTTCCTAATGATGAACTTATAGGTCGTTTTCTTTTTCTTCCCGTCTGTAAACGATAAGACTGGGATGTAACTCAGTGGTAGAACATATGCACAACGTGTACAAAGCCCTGGGTTCGATTCCCAGCAACACACACTATTGTGCATATATGCATAAATCTATGAACAAGTTGTAGTTTGTAACCATGATATTCTTTTTTTGTTGTTGTCTTGTTTTTCGAGACAGGGTTTCACTGTAGTTTTAGGGCCTGTCCTGTTACTCGTTCTTGTAGACCAGGTTGGCCTCAAACTCACAGAGATCCGCATGTCTCTGCCTCCTGAGTGCTGGGATTAAAGGCATAAGCCACCACCATCCAGCAACCTTGATAGTCTTGATGAAGTAATATGTGATTTCAAAAACCAATAATTTCAGCTATCTTTCCAAAGGAAACTCTATCTTATTCAGTTAGAATACATGTACACAAATCATTAGGTCATGTCTGTTATTCCTTTTAGACATTCATATATGCAACATACTGTTGGGATCCCTCAGACCCATGAGTACCTCCTTGGCCCCTGCTCTGTGGTATGTTGACCCCTGGTCTTTGGCAGACCTCTGTTGTAATAAGTTCTATACCTTCTTCCATGGTTTTGGAATTTTTATTTTTTATTTATTTTTTCATAAGATTTATTTATTAATTATGTATACAGTATTCTGCCTACATATATCCTATAGGCCAGTAGCGGGCACCAGATCTCATTACAGATGGTTGTGAGCCACCATGTGGTTGCTGGGAATTGAACTCAGGACCTTTGGAAGAGCAGTCAGTGCTCTTAACCTCTAAGCCACCTCTCCAGCCCTGGTTTTGGAATTTGAGGATGCAAAAAAATAGGGAAGGGGAGAGGACAGGGGCATGCACATGTGAACATGATTAGCACACCCCTCCTAAGTACACACCACACTCAGGAACGCCCAGGACTCGAGTGGGTTTGGATCTGGCAAGAGGAGTTCTCAGACACTGGTGTGCAGGGCTGTGAAGACAGAACCCATCCATCTCTGGCAGAGATACTCAGGCAGCTGCTGGAAAGTGACACCAGGCCTCTGGATGTGCAGAGAGAAAGGCAAGCTCCTCCTAACCTCTCTATCTGTTGTAGGCATCCTCATCACCGTGGACCTCCCCTGCCTAACCCTGGATATCTCCTACCCAAGTTAGACCTCCCCATCCACCCCGAGATTCCACCCACAGAGCTGCAACAAAGCAAATCAAATCACAAGAAGTCCTACTATATTTCTTGAACATTCGTAGTTCCCCTACTGTGAAGTGGCATCAAAACTTTTAAGTATTGTCCTCCTGGTAACTTATTTTCCTCCTTGAGGCGTGGGCTCTGCACATTTTCCCAGATAGCAATGATTTATGCATGCACCACACGTGTCTTCCTTCGGATTATGACTATGTTTTTCATCTTTATGATTGCTTTTAAACAAGCAGGGGTTCTTTTTTTTTTTAAAAAAAAGAAAAAAGTTTTATTTTGATCTGGCAGTGATGGCAGACACATCTAATTTCAGCACTCAGGAGGCAAAGGCAAGTGGATCCCTGAGTTCGAGGCCAGGCTGGTCTACAGAGTTCTAGGACAGTCAGGGCTACACAGAGAAACCCTGTCTTGAAAAAACTGATGATGATAATGATAATAATAATAATAAAAATATTAAATAAAAAGTTTTTGAATTATATGTATAAGTTCATGTCTGTGTGTGGGTTTGCCACTTGAGTGAACTAACCCAGGAAGCCAGAAAATGGTGTCTGATCTCATGAAACTGGAGTTACAATTGTTTGTGAGCTACATGGTGTGGGTACCAGAAAGCAAACTAAGGCCCTCTACAAGAGCAATATGTGCTCTCAAGCACAGATTGATTTAAATTTGATTTATTTAAATTTAGTCATATTACCATATTTTTTATTTTATAGTTTGTAATTCTTAGTTATAACTTTAAAATTCTTCTTTACCACGAAGTCATTATGCTATTGTAACAGGGCCCCAGAACTTCGTAGGCCCTAGACCTGCGCACGACGGATATCGTGATGGAAGTACCGCATAGGCTTGGGAACCCAGCACGTGGCAGCTACGCCTGCCTGCTAAAACAAGAACGAAGACCTCATCCATCAGATCCCGTAGTTCCGAGAAAGTCCCTAAATGCACTAACCTTGGGTTTTGGCTTCTGTAGTTCCGCTTCTGGCTAACCGTTGTTGCTAATTAAGGTGTGGCAGCCAGGGATGTGGGGTTTCTTGTTTGTTGGTTGCGAGCGCGCACGTCTGCACATGCGCCCACCCTGAGAAAGGCTCAAGACTGCACTTGGGTCCCAAAAACACCTGATGTAGTCACCAGCTGGCTATTAAACACTTTCTATCAGCTTAAACCTACGTCCGAGTGATCTTTCCCTGTGGAAAACTCACAACACTGTCTCTAGTATTTCTCCAAATAGTTTCACAATGTTGTTCTATACATTTGACTACTTTTAAAACAGGATTTAAGTGAGGAGTCAGTTTTTTCCATCCGTGTGGAGAATTGCCTGGAGGCCTGCGTGTTTCCCAATCGCTTCACCCTGGAATTTCTTTGTGACTGAATACTACAGGAGAATCGAGAGTTTCTCAGAGGTCAGCTGGAAATTTCTGACCTATTGTTTGGAGCCTAGTTGGAGTCAACAAACCGAGTTCTATTTGATGTCTCAGGCAGCCTGACTTGCTGCCGCTGGTCAACATCCCGTTATACAAGCCTAACTTTTAGTATATTCTTTTTGTTTATTTCTACGGGATTATCTGGGTCATATGTTCCAGTGTTTTTATCTGCTTAGCCGTCCCCACACTGCTTATCGGCAGGAGGGTCTTTGCATTTCCATATAAGTAATAAAAATCTGCTGGTCAGATCCTCATGGTCTTTAGGCTATCACACTGTCAAAGCATCCGGATTCCTCCTCCTTCCTTCTTTCCTTCCTTCCTTCCTTCCTTCCTTCCTTCCTTCCTTCCTTCCTCCCTTCCTTCCCTCCTTCCTTCCTTCCCTCCTTCCTTCCCTCCCTCCTTCATTCTTTCCTTTCTTCCCTCCTTCATTTTTCTTTCCTTCCCCGCCTCTTTCTACCCCTTCCTCTTTATCCTCCTCTTCCTTTCCCTTTTACCTCATCATTCCCTCTCCTCCTCAACCCCCCTTTCTTTCTTGGGTCTTATATAGCCCAGGCTGGCCTCAAACTTGATATTCAGCCAAGACTGGCCCCAAACTCCTGATCCTTTTGCCTCCATCCTCCCAGTTCTGGGATTGCAGGTGTGCACCACCACACCTAACAGAACCCAAATTTTCTGACCACACACACACAAAAAAAAATTTCAATTCTTGACCTAATATGTGGAACCAGCTATTTTGAATTGAGGACAGTGATAAAGACCACAGTTTGAACCCTGGGACAGACATACTAGATTGTGCCACATTGGGCTTTGGCGGTAGACATGAAATCACTACTTGCTCAGTGCTAAGGGTTGGGCAAAGGTTACTTCTTTGTAAAGTCATGAATTGGGATTGACAGCCCCAGAGATGCGTAAGTTTTACCATTAACAGAAGCAGCTTCAGTGTTACCTTCTCGGTAACTTAATTACTGTAATTGCCATTATAATTATAGTCATAACTCCTCTGAAAAATGCGATGTTTCATCAGTCACTATCGCCTTGTGCGATGTTTATGCAGGTTTAGCTTCCGGCTTCTTCACATCCAGAGTCTGGATGAATCTTATTGGTTGTCTCTGTGGCAGGCTGCTTTGCATTTTGGGTCATTCCTGCTCAGGTCTCCAACTGGTTTAGAATATCTGGGACGGACAATGCACTTCTATGGCGTGTGAGAGAACTCTGCACTTCATCTGCCTTTCCCAATTGCTTTATCTCCTTCACTGAATTGCATATGGTAGGAAGTGCCACAGCTTCCAGCAGATCCCGGGCATCAGCCCATGTGCACCTAACAAAGAACTGTCTGGTGTCCTCCTGGCGGCCCTTCCTCGCCCAGGAATCAGCTGGCTACCTGCTCTTATTTCAAAAGTCTAGGCTCTGGGTCTGGCTAACTTCTCACTATCTATGCTGTCTCCTGAGCGCCTGTAGGACATCGCCTTGCCAGCGATTAGCCCAGGAATAAACAGACTTAACCATGTGACATACAAGGACTGAAGAAAGAACATAGGGTCAGATCGCTTGATCCCTAGAGCCCTGCAAGCCACATGGTGCTCCCTCCTTTCTCTGGGTGCTTAGCGTCTGTAATGGCAGCAGATCATACACGTGAAAGAGAAGGTCCTTGGTACTATTGCCCCTGACTCCACTTTCTGGGGACCCCTCCCTTCTCCTCTGCTTATACCACAGGGTCTTTGTTCTTCTCATTTCAGGCTGTGTTTCTTCCATTTGGGGCTGAGAGTTTTCTCATGTAGATCTGGGAGAGCTGGCAATTTCTAAAGCCTTTAATTAATGCTGCCCGTCTAGAACAGGCAATCTTCTGCGGATGTACCGCATTAAAAATCACTGCTATATCAGAGTTTTCTTTGGTGTTGTTTTAAGTGACACATACGTATTCTGAGATGGCGGTGGTTGCTTGTGGTACTTAGGATGGAAAGCAAGGCCTCCCTGGTCTAGGCATAGGCCTTACTACTTCTCAGTTTGGTGTCTTGACTTTGTATATTTGTGTTTGTTTTGAGACAAAGTCTCACTCTGTAACTCGGGATGGCATTGAACGCCTCCCTGTCTCCCTGCCTTAGGAATCCCTCAGAGCGCTTGGATTGCAGGTTTGTGGCTCCCATCCCGTTTGGATTCCAGTTCTGGATTAAGCATTCGACAATGCATGATGTTTTCAATCCCTCTGAGGTCACTAAGATGGCCACACCTGTATCACCTCTCTCGATGACATGTGTCCTTTGACAGTGACTGTAAAATGCATGTTGATCTCAGAAATTTTAAAATGTGACAAAGTTAGTTTTAGAATTGAAGAAAGGTGGGCTTTTGCTTTTGTTGTTTTGTTTTTAATGAGGAGGATGGCTTAACGCTGGGAGCAGAAAGAAAGAAGTGAGTCTCTAAGTGAAGGACAGATGCCTAGTGTGGATTTCGGAGACTTCTGAGAGTCGAAGAGACGCCGTTGGCTGCTTCTCCAGGCCCGCCCCCTCTGGCCTAGGCCCGCCCCTCCCCCAGCCGAGGGCCCGCCCCGCCCTGTCTGCGGGCCGACTTGGAGGCGCCCAGCTAGCGCCTCCGCCCCCGAGCGCCAGGGCAGGCGGAGTTGAGGGTGAAGGGAGGGATGTTTGGGGGGCGGGGGTCCCGATGACGGCATCGGAGCGCGCCGCGCCGGGGCGCCGAGCACGACCGCAGGTCCCGGGACTGCGCTCGCACCCTGGCAGGTGGGTGTGGGTCGGGAGAGGGTGGAGGGCGAGGCGGGGCGCACCCGGGAGGCGCCTGAGCACCGCCTCATCGGTGCTCTCCAGCCTGCCCGGAGCTCCTCACTGGGCCGGCCTGGCCAGGAGGAGCAGCCTGCGAGGGTCCGCGTTTGTAATTGCTTTTGCAAACTTTCCGGGAGGGCCTGTTCCCAGTGGTCGATCGCGCGGGTGGAGTTGTCAGGACTCCTTTGAGGCTCGGGGCGTTGATTGTGGGGATGGAGAAGCCAGGTCTAAGCTTCAGAGCCTTACCTGGAGTGTTACTACCACTCCAGGTAGTGTTATCACACCGCCAGACAGTGTTACCTATGTGTACCCAGGTCCGGGTACCTAACCCGGACCGAATGAATGAGCGGTTATACGTGTAGCGAGACTAAACAGTAAATACCAAAACAACAAAGTGCAGTGTGGGGGTACTGGTGACTAAGGAATGTGATGAGGAAGGGGGATGGAGCTCGGGGGGGTCATCACGGATTACTGGGTAGTGTTGTACCCTGTGCTGGGTACTGGAGATAGGATTCAAAACAGAGAGGGTTCTCGCTTTCCATCTGGAAGGCGAATCTGGCAGTTGCATCTGTGTGGTCAGTGTCTGATGTGGGCAGCTCAAAGGTCTGTCTATGGTGGTGGTGGGCACGGAAAAGAGCAGTTTCCCTGGCCTTGTGCAAAAAGTGGGTCCAGCCCCACCCAGCACAGAGGTTGCTGACCTGAGAGGTGAGGAGAGGCACGGTTGTCCAGGAGACGGGGAAAGTGGGGTTTCTGTTCTAAGCTTCCTTTATTGTTGGTGGTGGCGTATATAAAAAGGAGGTTGCTGTGATTGCATTTTTGAAAGTTGCCCCAGGCTGTGGGTTTGGAGAGGGCAGGGAGACTGAGACTCAGAAGGCTGACAAAAATCATCCCTTCAGAATGTCGGTAGCAAGACAGGATGAGGATAGATCTTGAGGTGTTTAGGAGATGGATTTGGCAGAACTTAGTGATGGGAACTTACCTTGAAGAATCCGATGGCTTCTTTGAGGAAATAGGCAGGCGTAGAGCAGTCTCGGAGATGGACAACGGTGGACTGTGTGAAGCCTAGTGGGTATCAAGGTGAAAGAGTTCCCTGGTGTGGTGCCCTGTGTGTGGTTCGAGATGAGGTCACAGGGGAAGGGGTCCGCTGGAACACTAAACCCCGGGGTGCGAAGTGGTGGGGCCTTTTTTTTTTTTTTTTGCTGACGGAGGATGTCGAGAGAAGTTACTGTGTTAAGATGGTATCACTGTTTGGGTGGCAGATGGGTGCCAGGTTGAGCAGAAGCTCTCAACTTTGAGCACCCCTCCCCAGTCTACCCAAGGTCTACAGCTGTGTGGTCTGGTCCTGATGGCAGGGGCCTTTCCTTTTCTCTGCAGATCCAAGAGCTGTCCTCCTTCAACATGGGGCTGGAGGCCCAGAGGCTGTCTGGAGCTGAGGAAGCCCCAGTGAGGGTGGCCCTTCGAGTTCGCCCACTGCTGCCCAAGGAGCTGCTGCATGGCCATCAGAGTTGCCTGCAGGTGGAGCCGGAGCATGGTCGAATCACCCTGGGACGTGACCGCCACTTTGGCTTCCATGTGGTACTGGGAGAGGACACCGGACAAGAGGCCGTGTACCAGGCTTGTGTCCAGCCCCTTCTCGAGGCTTTCTTTGAGGGTTTCAATGCCACCGTCTTTGCCTATGGTCAGACAGGCTCCGGGAAGACGTATACCATGGGGGAGGCCAGTGTGGGTGAGTGACCCGTATTGTGCCCGTTTGACCACTTTGAGGAGCCTCAAGGTCTTCTTGAATTTCTGCCCCCCTCCCACCACGGGAAGGTGACATGCTGAGGAGGGAAAGCAGATTTCCTAGACAGAGATCAGCACTCCATAGTGGGCCCAGCCATGCCAGCTGCTGGGAAAGGCAGGAAGTGTGGGTGGAGTTGAGGGTGGGTGTCTTCTCGAGATAAGATGGGTTTTGGAACTGTAGCATAGGAAGGACAAGGCAAGCTGGCGTGTCTCAGGGCTACCAAGGTCCAGGAATCTGTGTTCCAGTCAGAGCAGTTGAGATTGGAGCCTCTGCATCCGGGGAAGATTCTTGGGGCCAGTTGCAATGGGAGGAATTCCTCCTTCTAAGTAGCATGAACTATTTTCTCTTGTCTTTTGTGGCAGAGTCTTGATGTATCTGAGGCTGGTCTGGAATTCACTGCATAGTGTAGGCAGACCTCAAACTATCAATTTTCTGCCTCAGTTTCCCAAGTGCTAGGAAATTATAGACATGCACTACCATACCATGCTCAAAACCTTTTTTAAAAAACAAAAACAAAAAACGATTTCTTTTTATGTGTATGAATGTTTTGCTTGTATGTATGTATGTATGTGCACTACATGTATGCTTGGTGTCTTCAGAGGCCAGAACAGGGCACCAGATCCCCTGGAATTAGAATAACAGGTGGTTGTGAGCCACCATGTGGGTGCTGGAAACCAAATCCTGGTCTTCTGCAAAAGCAGTAAGTGACCTTAACCCCTCAGCAACCTCTCCAGCACCATGTACTTGTTTTTCTACACACTCATTTAATTCATGAGCGCTCCAACTCATGAGTTAGTCAACCTGTTTCCTGATATTATCACAGTAGGGGTGAGGATTTTAACACATGAGTTTCGGGGAGACATAAGCAGACCATAGCATTACAAAAGTATAATCGTTTATTATATGAAGAAAATGCAGAAAAATACAAAATAGCATGTTTGATAATTGCCTCTTTGAGCATTTTCTCTGTGAAAATAGTTATTCTTTAAACATGAATTTATTTATTTTTTTGTCTTTCGAGACAAAACTGTGTAGTCTTTGTGTAGTCCTCACTGTCCTGGAACTTACTCCATAGACCAGGCTGGCCCAGAACTCAGGGATCCACTTGCCTCTTCCTCCTAAGTGTTGGGATCAAAGGCGTGTGCCACAATGCCCAGCTAAACATGGCATTATTTTATACTTACTCTTTTCTAGCCTGTTTTATTTTCTTAATAATATGCCATAGGGCTGCAGTTGTAGTAGCTCACTGGTAGAGTTGCTGTCATGTTTGAGGTCATGACTTTGATCCTCAACACCACATACGTGGACGCCTACACTCAGGTGAATAATATTTCATGGTAAATGTTCATGGCTTATGCAATACCACACCTGGCAGCATCTGAATTTTCTGGCCTGTACAGAATAGTATTTTAGTTCCTGACCCTGATATGTGGAACTATTTACTTTGAATTGGGAATAGTGATAAAGACCACATATGTGTGTGTATGTATATGTGTGTGGTGAATATTTATCCTTAAATATTGTTCAGTCGTGTGTGTATTGCTGTGTATTGAACTTGGGGTCTCACACGTGAGCAAGTGCTCTTCCACTAAGCCACAACCCTAGTCTTTCAACCTCCTTTTTATTTAGTAACTTCCTGGCCTTCTGCTGTGAATATATTTAAGCAAACTTCATATGGGATCTTAGGATGAACACTCTACTTCCTTGAAGCAAGCTAAGAGCCCTTTAGTTAGCTCTGCACGGGCCATGCTAGTGACTTACTTGTCCCAGCGTATCTGATATCTGTTGGGGCTGATGAAACCATGAGCGGTTGCTCGAATTCCCTAGTTCTGTTTAGCCATCCTGGAGGAGGCTGTCTGTCTGTCCTTCTTGGTCCCTGTCATCGTCTTCTCCATGCTACAGCCCCATTCTCCAGCCGATGGTGGGGTGTAGGATACTTGGGCCAGGTTTAGCTGGGAGGATGGCAGCGGGAGACTCTGTGGTATCTCCCTAGCCTCCCTGCATGAAGATGAGCAGGGCATCATCCCAAGGGCCATGGCCGAGGCCTTCAAGCTCATTGATGAGAATGACCTGCTGGACTGCCTGGTGCACGTGTCCTACCTGGAAGTGTACAAGGAGGAGTTCCGAGACCTGCTAGAAGTGGGCACTGCCAGCCGGGACATCCAGCTTCGGGAAGATGAGCGGGGAAATGTTGGTGAGAAATCTTGGGGACTGGGAGTGAGGCCTGTGGCAAGGAAAACCTCAGGCTGCTCCGACAGTGGGGCTGGCTTACCTGTGTGGGAGAGACATTCCATGAAGGAAAACGCCATCCAGGCCCTGGACGCTTTTTTTCCCCCCTGCCTCCAGTGAGTTGAATATATGCTTCTGTGTCCAGAGTGAGAAGCACTAAGGTTAAGTGTGGGAAAGCTGGGACCCTGGGCATGAGTGGGTGCTTCTGGGGGAGGAAGAACAGGTAGGAGTCCTGGAGTGTTGTGCTTGTCTTCTGGCTGTCTGTAGGAGAGCTGCTCACAGTCTTCTGTGTCCATAGTGCTGTGCGGGGTGAAAGAAGTGGACGTGGAAGGCCTGGATGAGGTGCTGAGCCTCCTGGAGATGGGCAACGCTGCGCGGCACACAGGCGCCACCCACTTCAACCGGCTCTCCAGCCGCTCACACACGGTCTTCACAGTGACCCTGGAGCAGCGGGGACGGGCTCCCAGCCGTTTGCCTCGACCCGCCGCCGGCCACCTGCTGGTCTCCAAATTCCACTTCGTGGACCTGGCAGGCTCTGAGAGGGTACTCAAGACCGGCAGCACCGGCGAACGGCTCAAGGAGAGCATCCAGATTAACAGCACCCTACTGGCGCTCGGCAATGTCATCAGCGCTCTAGGGGACCCTCAGCGCCGCGGCAGCCACATTCCCTACCGCGACTCCAAGATCACCCGGTGAGCTGGCCCATCTCTCTGGGCTGGGCTCGGTTGGGGTCATGGAGTCCTCCAGGAAGGGTGGCTTTGTCACCTGATCCCAGGTGAGTATTCACAAGAGCTCAGCCGCTGATGCTCATCGTCCTCTGGCCGGCAGGATCCTCAAAGACTCCCTGGGAGGGAACGCCAAGACGGTGATGATCGCCTGCGTCAGCCCCTCCTCGTCCGACTTCGACGAAACTCTCAACACCCTCAACTACGCCAGCCGCGCCCAGAACATCCGCAATCGTGCCACAGTCAACTGGCGGCCCGAGGCCGAGCGCCCCCCCGAAGAGCAGGCGGGGGGCGCGCGCGGCCCGCCGCGACACCGCTCGGAGACGCGCATCATCCACCGCGGCCGGCGCGTGCCCGGCCCCGTAGGGGGCTCCACGGTAGCAGCTGCCGGCCTGGGCACCGAGTGCGCGCGCTGCCGGGCCCGCACCAGCGCCGCCTACAGCCTCCTTCGAGAACTGCAGGCAGAGCCTGGGCTGCCGGGCGCTGCTGCCCGCAAGGTGCGGGACTGGCTATGCGCTGTGGAAGGCGAGCGCAGCGCCCTGAGCTCTGCCTCTGGGCCCGACAGCGGCATCGAGAGCGCTCCAGCCGAGGATCAGACGGCGCAGGGGAACAGCGGGAGAAAGGTGGCCGTAGGGTGGGCTCGGGGTAGGGATCGAGGGAAGAGGGTCCTTGCCGGGCAGTCGTGCCTATTAACAGTATATCCGGGGTCCCTTCTGGTGATTAAGGTCACTTCCTTAACTTTGTTTAGTTTCTGGATCTGTTAAACAAGGATATTATAAGATCGGAAAGTGTAACAGGTACCAAGCGCACGGATAAAGACCGAGGTGTTTTTAATAATATAACATTAATAAAAACGTGATCTGTGGGAATAGTGACCACATCTCTAATTCCAACCCCGTAAGAGGAAACATGATGATCACGAATTCCAGATACATAGCAATACCCTAGTTCAACACTAAAGTGCTATTAATAATAAGCAAAATTTAAAGCATTATTAATAATGGCGGGAGATGGCTCAAATGGCGTACAGAGAGAACGTAAGGCTAGATGGGGCCAGGAACACCCGTTGCAAGGCAGCTCTTGGAACAAAGCGGAGAGTGGGACTGAGTGAGCTGGGGGCAGGGCAGAGAAAGAGTTGGGGTGTCCCAGTGCCTTAGCAGGTCCCATCTTAGCCTAAAGCTTTTTTCCTTACCGCATAGGGAGATGAGGGGGCCCAGCAGCTGTTGAGCCTGCAGAGCCAGGTGGCCCGGCTGGAGGAGGAGAATCGAGACTTCTTGGCTGCTTTGGAGGATGCCATGGAGCAGTACAAGCTACAGGTAGGATGCTCTTCCTTCAGGAGGGAGGGAGAGTTTCCCAGAGTGGAAGGGAGTTTGTTTGATGGGGAAGTGGGGCAGGGGATGCTGGTAAAGGGATCTGTAGAGATGGGAGGTGCCCGGCATAGACAGACGCATGGTGGTGAGAGCAGAACAGAGAAGGGAGTGCGCTGACTGCCTGGCACCTCGGCCCTTGCATGAGGGCAGCAGGACGTTATCTGGGAGTCTGCTGATCAGGTCAGCATTACAAGGGGTTCTCTGGTCGGGGGCAGGGGAGGCATGCAGGCGTGGTGGGAATGTGATGGGCACTGGACGTGGGAACTTGAGTCAACCAGTGTAGTTAGTATGTTATTCAGACAGAATGGGATCCAGATGGGGTCAGTGGTACTCAAACGGCTCAGTTTCATCCCAGAAGGTGAGATGTTCTGATTGGGTTTTATGCTGGTCAGTAAATATCCCTTGGCATCCGTGTCCCCCGGACTGTGTCTTGCAGAGTGACCGCCTGCGAGAGCAACAGGAGGAGATGGTGGAACTGCGGCTCCGGCTGGAGCTGGCACGGCCTGGTTGGGGAGCACCAGGGCTCCTGCAGGGCTTGCCTCCCGGGTCCTTTGTGCCTCGACCTCACACAGCCCCCCTGGGGGGTATTCACGCTAACATGCTGGGCATGGTGTCCCCCACTTGTCTTCCTGGAGAAGTTAGCTCTGAGCAGGTGAGGAGGCAGCAAGGCTTGGAGCAGGGTCAGGGCAACACTGGGGCGTACATGTGTCCCTTGTTCGTGTCTCCATGGGACCAGCTGTGAGTTATAAAATCCCTATTTTAAGCGTCCCGAGAGAAAGGGCCAGAATACGAGAGACTGTGGGGTCTCTCAGAAGTGGACAGGGCCAGTGAGCATCTTGAGACCGCTGGAGGGAGGAGACTGGCGATGGCAAGGTGGCACCTTGTACACCTGAGGATGGAACTCTTAACGTCTGCGGGTGGCTCTTTGCAGGCTCACTCCTCCACAAGCTCTGCTCTGTCTCCCCAAGGCTTGGTCCCCTGCCTGTAGGTTCTGCAGCTTGGGGTCTTTTGGATAAAGTCGATTGAATCCTGTGCTCTTCAGAACTCCAGCTCATCTCAGCTCTGCGGTTGTAGAGGGCTCGGGTTGGATGGGAGTATGTCAGGTACCCGTCATTCTGGCGGGGCGTCAATGGTGAGAAAGGGCTTAGGTTCACATGAGCTGCCTACTAGAAAGAGCAAGTTGTCACCAGAGGAGACCCAGATGCTGGGGGATCACATCCTTCCTCGAGGATGAGACTGCTTCCCAGTGTGTCCCTTGACAGATCTGGAGGGTGAAGACAGGGCAGAGGAAGTTGAGGAGAGGAGGGTGTGCATGGCTGGACACACCCCAGCAACAGCCTTGGGAGGGAGATGGCTAGGAGGATGCCCCACAAATATTCTCATCCTGAGTCCCTAATGTTCCCCTAGCAGGTGGCAAACGGCAGGGAGGTCAAGGCGGAGGTGCTGGCCCAAGCAGACAAGCTGGGAAGTAGCTCTTCCAGTACCTCAGAGGAGGAAGGGGAGGAGGAGGAAGAAGAGGAGCCACCCAGGCGGACCTTAAACCTTCGCAGGTGAGGGAGACCCAGTGTGTGGATGCCTAGGATCCGCTCGGGGCTGTGCTAGGCTGTGGGAGACTCCTGGTCATTCTCCCAGTGGTGGTGTGAAGGCCTCACATGACAGAAGACGCTTGCCTGTCTCATGTTCACCAGCCCTTGGGGGTCTGTGAGCTCTGGTTGGAAAGGCTTCACTGGGGTGCCTGTGAGAGGAAGTGCCCAGGCCTCCTGCTGCTCAGTTTCCAAGGTGATCCTTGGTACCTGCAGCTTCTTGGCATCTTCTAAGCTCTGCTCCTGACTTCTGGCTTCTGCCTCATCCTGATCCTGAGGGTTGGAGGGTCCAGAGGCCTCTCCTCCCCACCCCTCACCCCCAAGCCTAAGAGGTACTAGCTAGGCTGGGTTAGGAGCTGGGGAATCGTACTGACTTCTGCTTCTGCCTTCCAGAAATGGGATCAGCAACTGGAGCCAGAGGGCAGGGGTCCGGCCGGGAAGCCCACCTGACAGGAAGGGCCCAGAGGTCTGCCTAGAAGAGTCAGCTCCTGCCAACCCCGCTCCCCATGGTAAGCTGGATGGAGAACAGAGAGGCTCTTCCCATCTCTACTCACCCAGGAGCCCCTCCATGCCACCCTTCTGCCTCCTCCACTCTTAGTCAGGGTCCTCCCCCTAACAGTCTGCATGTCGTAGCAGTTGGTGGCAGCAAGGTCTCAGTCCAGCCCCGCCAGGCTTCAGCTGCCATGGCCTCAGAGTGGCGGCTGGCCCAGGCCCAGCAGAAGATCCGGGAACTGGCCATCAACATCCGGATGAAGGAGGAGCTCATTGGTGAGCTGGTCCGCACAGGTGAGTGGTGGCATTGGGGTGGTTCCTCTTTGGGTTGGTCCCCATTCGCCCGGCATTCTTCCTATGCTGCTTTGGAGAGGGTTTGGCAGCGTCCCCCTTAGCAGCACAGGCCACAGGGCCTAGGTCTGAGACCTAGCTCAGCCTCCCATAGCTGTGTGGCCTTCAGCAGGTATCAGAGAACTCCTCTGCTTCCTCTTGTTTGAAGGGAGTGATGCCTGAACCTGTTTCATAGGATGGCTGTGACGGTGAAATGACGTCACTCTGGTGGCGTGTCTTGACTAGCCCTCAGTAAACAGAGCCCCTTACTTCCTGACCTGCTGTGGAGGTGCTGAGACCAGTAACGCTCGGTCCTCATCACACAGTATAAATGAGAACCCACTCCCTCCAGATGGGCCACATCAGACACTGGTGATGAGCTGAGGAACGGGGGATAATTTTAAGTGGTAGCCATTTGATAGGTTTTCAAAAAAATTTTTAAAAACATTTTTATTTATTCTCTATCCCCCCCACCGTGTGTGTGTGTGTGTGTGTGTGTGTGTGTGTGTGTGTGTGTTCACGTGCCACAGTGCCCCTGTCAAGGTCAGAGGGTAATTTACAGGCGTAGTTTTCTCCTTCCGCCATGTGGCCTGAAGATCAAACGTCAGTAATTAGGCTTGGTGGTAGACATCTTTATTAAAGGTGTGCGTCACCACTGCCCAGGTCTGAATGTCTTAGCTGTGAATTTATTAGAAATTCCCTTTTCTAACTTTCAAACAGACAGTGAAGAAAGAACAGTCCAGAGGTCATCATTCAGAATTAGCCGTCACTGAGGGTGCCCCCCACCCCCCGAGCTCTGGGCCCATTTCTTTGCTGAAAGATTTTGAAACAAATTCCAGCTACTGTACCCTTTTACTTTTCTACTTACAATGGCCTCACAAAAACCAAAACAAAACAAAAAAACTTGGACCTTTTCCTGACTAACCGCCATGCCATGCCCCTGTCATTTTCTCTCCTTTTCTTAGATGGTTTTATGTAGCCCCAGTTGGCCTTAAAGGTGTTGTGTAGCCAGCACTTGTGATTACAGGCTGGCTTGTGTATTTTGTGCAGTGTCGGGGGTGAAGCTGCAGGCTCTCCTCCACATTAGAAACTCCTGTTCCCTTAGTACCAGGCACTGTCCCCTGGTGACCCAGAGGTGTTGTTCAGCCTCATTGGCTTGAGTTGGCCTTCCATACCTGGGCCCTGGGCAGGCTTGGCTGGCTTCGTGGGCTCCTGAGGTCCCCCTTCTCTCAGCTCTGAGTCATCCTGCCAGAGTGTATCTGTTCACTCCAAGCAGGGGTGTTTTTCCTCTGTCCTTCATATTTCTTGCAGATTGAAGCTAGAGATATATGCAGTTTCAGGGTATATATTGATTTTTGTCAAGCATTAGATAAAGATAAAACTTGCTCATTTGGGTCACTTCTGTGAGCAAAACTCATTTAAAAATTGAGTAGGGGGCTGGAAGGGGTGGTGCATGTATTTAATTCCAGCACTCGGGAGGCAGAAGCAGGACTAAAGGCAGGGTTTGTGTGTGTGTGTGTGGGGGGGGTGTGATTTAGCGAATAGATTAAAGAAAGGCTGGCGTGAGGGCTTGAAGAAACCCATGTAGTGTTCCAGCCTGGAAAACAATACTCTGGAAAGGGGTCTGCCTGTGCCACCGTCTGGGACCCGCTTTCTTCCAGGGAAGGCAGCCCAGGCCCTGAACCGCCAGCACAGCCAGCGCATCCGGGAGCTGGAGCAGGAGGCCGAGCGTGTCCGGGCGGAGTTGTACGAAGGGCAGAGGCAGCTTCGTGAGCTGGAGGGCAGGGAGCCCCAGGATGCCAGCGAGCGGTCCAGGCTTCAGGAATTCCGCAAGAGAGTGGCTGCAGCCCAAAGCCAGGTGCAGGTCAGTGTTGGGGTTCCCCAGCGGGAGGGGGGGTCTCTGGGAACAGGCTTGTGGGCCTGGAATCTGTATGTACTGAGATCCTTGCCATCAGCCCTAGCCCCTCACTCCTCCTGGCCCCTAGGCTGGTGCCACAGGTAAGTTGTAATAAGCTTAGCTTTCCACACGACAGGAATAGAGAGGTGGGTGCTGCCTAGCGACCAAGGAAGGGCGGCCGTCTAAAGAGAATGTCATTTAGCCCACAACGCTGTCTGTGCATGCATCCCAGCTTGCTCTTTAGTCCTGTCTTTCCTGTTTGTCAGTGTGTGTGTCCACCTGACCCTCATTAATTTAGCTTGCTTGCTTTTTTCTGGGAAAGAAACCTAAGGCCTTGAGTATTACAGAAGATTACCCAGACCGAGCACTGTCCCCCAAGGCCTGGTTTAGCCTTCCGCCAGATGACTGCTCACGTAGCTGTGTGTGCCCGTCTTTCACATCATCCCCTTGAGCAGCTCGTGCAGTTTTTATTCATTCGCTAGTGCTGCGAGAGTGGATTCTCACACTAGAGGCTGGACATCCAAGTTCAAGGCCTCCACAGGTCTGGCCTGTCCAAGGCCTCCTGAGGCTTGTGGATAGCGGTTCTCTCTGTCTGTGTGTCTGCCTTCCTGTGCCCCTGCGCTCTTGGTGTTTCTCCCTCTTTTATCGAATGCCTGGATGCTAGTTTAGGGTCACCCTCAGGCCTCCACTTACTTCTTGAAAGACCGCTCCATCTCTGAATGCCATCCCATTCAGAGTGTGGGAGAAGACAGCTCAGCCCGCAGCCCTGTCTGTCCTAGCTTTTCTCTTCAGACGACCCCAGCTGCCTTTCCACCCACCCATTTACCCTCTCTCCACTTCCCTTTTTCCTTCTTTTCTCAGTTCCAGCCCAAGAGGTGATCTGGTAGAATGGCTGAGAATAGGGGCTCTGGAACCCGCCTGGCTTTAAAACCTGCCTCTGTCTTTTTGTTTGTGTTTTGAGACGGTGTTTGTGTTACCCCGCCTGTCCTGGAATTGAGATTGTAGACCAGGCTGGCCTCTAACTCACAGAGATCTGCCTGTCTCTGCCTCCCAAGTGCTGGGATCAAAGACTTACTTATTTTTATGTGTATGAGTGCTTTGCCTGAATTAATAGATGTGTAACACATGTGTGCTTGTACCTGTAGAAGCCAGAAGAGGGCATCAGATTCTCTGGAAGTGGAGTTACTGATCAATTCTCTGGAAGTGGAGTTACTGATCGTTGTGAGCCCATGGAGGTGCTGGGAACCCAACCCAGGGTTCCAGCAAGTGCTCTTAATCCCTGAATCTCTCCAATCCCTGGGTGTAGGTTCTTGATCAACTCCCGTAACCTCCCTCTCTGTGCTTGTTTCCTAATCTATAAAGTGGTGATAATGGTCATACCAACCAATTTTCTTTCTTTTTGTGTGTATGTGTAAGGGCGTCACAGTGTGTGTGTGTGTGTGTGTGTGTGTGTGTGTAGTTCAGAGAACACCTTTTAGGAGTTGGCTTTCTCCTTCCACTGTCTGGGTCCCAGGGATCAAACTCAAGTCAGTCACCAGGCTTGGCAGCAAGCATCTTTACCCACTGAATTATTTCCCCAGCCCAGAAGGCAGACTTTATCACAAGTCTGTTAGATCAGTTACTATGTACCGAGCACCTAGCACAATTCACCCAAAGAACAGCAGAAGTTGTAGTAGCTACGTTATTAGTATTCCGCTGTCATTAGTCTCCTGTCCACCTACCTTTCCCACCTTCCTCGTGTCCTCCTGTTCACCCACCTGTTGGCCCTGCCCACCCTTGCTAAGTGCTAAGCACAGTGCCAGGCTCCTTACGAGCCCCGTGCCTAGCCCTGTGGCTGCTCTGTGGGTCCCAGGTTCTGAAGGAGAAGAAGCAGGCCACTGAGCGGCTGGTGTCACTCTCGGCTCAAAGCGAGGCCCGGCTCCAGGAACTGGAGCGGAACGTGCAGCTCATGCGGCGACAGCAGGGGCAGCTTCAGAGGCGGCTCCGGGAGGAGACCGAGCAGAAGCGACGTCTGGAGACAGAGATGAACAAGCGGCAGCATCGCGTCAAGGTCAGGCTCTGGCTGGCCGGGTGGGTGAGGGTTCCCACTACTCACAGCTACACCGTCTTAGAAACAGGCTACTGGAGGTTCTCTGAGAGGGGTCCGTCAAGAGCTTATAGGAAACTTGAGGTTATGAGTGCAAGACATGGCCTTTCCAGCAGGCCTTCTCCCCACCGCGCTTCTTCCTCTCCTCACCGGGCTTCCTCCCCCCCAGGAACTGGAGCTGAAGCATGAACAACAGCAAAAGATCCTGAAAATCAAGACGGAAGAGATTGCAGCCTTCCAGAGGAAGAGGCGCAGTGGCAGCAATGGCTCCGTGGTCAGCCTGGAGCAGCAGCAGGTGCGGCTGGGCTGAGCCCGTGTCCCCGTGAGATTGGCGGGGAACCTGCTCATTGCCACTGTACACTGGGGATTTGCTGTGGGACCTGCTGCTCTCCATGGGGCCTTGGGTGGTGGCTCCAGCTCGAGGCGGGTACTGAGATCCCTGCCTCCCCCACGGTCCCTCAGAAGATCGAGGAGCAGAAGAAGTGGCTGGACCAGGAGATGGAAAAGGTGCTGCAGCAGCGGCGGGCACTGGAGGAGTTAGGGCAAGAGCTCCACAAGCGGGAGGTCATCCTGGCTAAGAAGGAGGCCCTGATACAGGAGAAGACCGGCTTAGAGAGCAAGCGCCTGAGATCCAGCCAGGTGAGCCCCCACCTCCACCCCCCACCCCTGCCCCCCACCCCTGCCCCAAGATTCCTGGCCAGGTGAGGCCCTGCAGGGCAGTGTGTAGGTGGGTGAGGTTCTTCGAAGTGATGGTCTTGCCAGGTAAGACAGGGAAAGCTTTGCCCTCTGGGGTGTATCCTATGGGTTCCCAAGAATCCCAAGGCTTTAGGCTGTTTATGATACAGGAACTAGCATATGGGACAGTGGTGCCCATCCCATAGTCCACTTCACATTTTGCAAACAGCTTTTTGGTACCCACGTGGGCAAAATGAGGAACAGGTGTAGGAAATGGTATGGCCAAACAGATTCCAGCTTTGGGGGAGGCAGGCTGTGGGTCCATCTGTATCTGCCATGGTTACCTCCTCCTTAATAGGAAGTCCAGCTGCTGAGCCACCTTGTTCTTCTGTCAGAAGGGATCAGAATGTGGCCAAGAGAATTCAGTGGGACTATGTCACACCCAAATCCAGGCCTATTCTAATCCAGGTGCTTGGGTCAAAGCCAGATTCCTGAAGGGTTATGGACACTCAGACTAGGGTTCCTGTCCTTGCCATCATGGAACACAAGATCTGAGAGGCTTAGGGGCCATTAGGTGATCTCTAACATCCCTTGGACACAGTTACCCTTGCTTCCTCCCACATGAGCCTCCAGGAAGGGTCAATTTCCCATAGTCCCATACTCTCCAGCCAAGTCTCCTCACCGATAGCCTCTCCTGCACAGCAGCTTCTTGATATTAGTCTTTTCTCTCCGCTTGCACAATCCTCTGGGCCATCTCCCCCACAGATGATCCTGAAGGGCCCTGTCCCTAAGTGAGCATCGGGGTTACAGGTAGGCCAGGGAAGGACCCACATCCTTCCTAGCACCTAGTGAGCCAGCCGGGCCCTTTCTGTGTCCTCTGTGAGGACAGTGCCTGCTCCTTCTCTGATCACTGGTGCTGCTGCCTCAGGCCCTAAACGAGGACATCGTGCGCGTGTCCAGCCGTCTGGAACACCTGGAGAAGGAGCTGTCTGAGAAGAGCGGGCAGCTGCGGCAAGGCAGCGCTCAGAACCAGCAGCAGATCCGCGGGGAGATAGACACCCTGCGCCAGGAGAAGGACTCGCTGCTGAAGCAGCGCCTAGAGATTGACAGCAAGCTGAGGCAAGGAAGCCTGCTGTCACCCGAGGTATGGCCGCTGGGTGGCCACCCAGCACTGTCCCTATGCTTCAGCTCTCTGATCAATCCCTTGTCCACCCGTCCTTCTGCCACCCTCTACCTCCTTCCCTGGCTTGTCAGGGCTGGCCCTGCTGCTTTAGGACACAAGTGCCCTAGTGTGTGCTAAGCCTCGTAAGGTGGAGTGAGATTGTCCCTTGGGCCCCCTTGATGGCTGTGGGACCCTATGGACTTCTCAGCTCCCTTCCAGCAGAACTAGACAACTGTGCTGTGCTGTATACAAAACGCTCTTCCTTCAAACAGTGAAAGCCCACTGCATAAGCTCATCCCCTGTTGTCCGGGTCTTAGTCCCAGCAGCTCTGCTTTCTGGAGCTCCCCGAGCTTCTCCCGAAGGGAATAGAGGTAGCTTCCCTTGAGAATCCAGCCACACAGCATTGTGTCCATCATGCTGTGGTCAGGCAGACCCTGGTGCTGTTGCAGTGAGGGGCACTTCTGCTATGTTCAAGACATTCTCGGGTCGAGGGGACACGGAAGGCTCAGCTGTGTCTATGCCTTGGCTGTTTTATATCTGCCCAGGACTCTGTTGATATGGAAGCTTGGCACCCCTCCTCCATGCATGCATCTGTTTCTTTAGGAGGAGAGGACGCTATTCCAACTGGATGAAGCCATCGAGGCTCTGGACGCCGCCATTGAGTATAAGAACGAGGCCATCACATGCCGCCAGCGGGTGCTGCGGGCTTCGGCCTCCTTGCTGTCTCAGTGTGAGATGAATCTCATGGCCAAGCTCAGCTACCTCTCCTCCTCGGAGACCAGAGCGCTACTCTGCAAGTATTTTGACAAGGTGGATTACCAGCACAAACCCTTGCCTCTGCTTCCTTTAACTTGTTGCTGGAGGCTCTGCTGGCAACTCCAAAAAGTTTGTCCCTTCCTCCCAGATGAGGAGTCAAGGGCAGGGTCCCCTTTACTTCCCAGTCTCTTTGAAGTTATCTCAGTGAAGCTAGGACTCAGTCTCCTCTCCCTTCTGGTCTGAAGGCCCTGGCCCACATTCATGGGATTTCAAGAGAGGCTGTTCCCCCCCCCCCCCAGGGATATGTCTTGAGGTACTTTTGGTTGATATTTGGGAGGTGAGGAGGGAGGCCCCACAACCAGGAATCACCCAGCCCCAAATGCCTTATTCTTTGGTTGAGAAATCCCACAGTTCCACCGTATATTCTGTGGTGGGGAAAGGTTTGTGGTAAGTTCCACCTGGACAGCCAGCTCCGAGTGTTGGGAGTTCACTGTCTATAGTATTGTGTGAGAGGCAGGAAAGACCCGGTGATTTCCTGGGGACCACGTTTACCAACTGGCTAAGGATTGCTTGGGGAAAGACAATGGTGTAGTGGCTGAGCCTGGCTGGTCTGGGGACAGGTGGTGACACTCCGAGAGGAGCAACACCAGCAACAGATCGCCTTCTCGGAGCTCGAGATGCAGCTGGAGGAGCAGCAGCGGCTGGTGTACTGGCTGGAGGTGGCACTGGAGCGGCAGCGCCTGGAGATGGACCGCCAGCTGACCCTGCAGCAGAAGGAGCATGAGCAGAATGTGCAGCTGCTCCTCCAGCAGGGCCGAGGTGAGGGCAGGGGAGTGCCGGCGCTCTGACTGCCTCTAGGCCAAGGTGCCCTGCCCACAGCCCTCCTCACTCCTTAATCCTGTCTCTCTACACCAGAGCACCTCGGCGAGGGCTTAGCAGACAGCAAGAGGCAATATGAAGCCCGGATTCAAGCTCTGGAGAAGGAACTGGGCCGACACATGTGGATAAACCAGGAGCTGAAACAGAAGCTCGGGGCAGGAAACACGGCAGGCCAGAGCCGAGGTAAACACTGGTGCTGCCCTGTGAGTCTGCCCCACTGGGTTTGGGGACATCTACATCTTCGTCCATGTCTGACAAAGATGCTGTTCTGACAGGTGGGGAGAGGAGAAGCCTCTGCCTGGAAAACAGACAAGGCCTTGGAAATGAAGATGGGCTCCACCCAGCAGCTCCTGAAGCTCTCTGGCAGCCCTCCCTTCTGGAGGGGGCGCCCCGTGCCTGGGATGAGAGCAGGGACTTGGTCCATGCCCCACTACCCCTGACATGGAAACGCTCAAGCTTGTGCAGCGAGCAGGGCTCCTCTGAGGAGCTGAGGGCCCGTGAAACAACTGAACCCCCAGGAGGGCGGGTGCTATCCATGGGTGAAGCGGGCCTCTCCTGGAACTTTGGACCTTTGCCTAAGCCCCGGTGGGAACCCCGAAGAACCAGCCCATGGATGATTGATGTCAGGAAAAACCCCCTGTAGGCCTTGGTCAGGCCCTGCCTCCGACTGCAGTCCTGCTGAGAGGCTGCCTGTTGGCTTCTGTGAAGGACAGCCTCACACTGTAAACCCTGTCTCATCTTTACACTAATTGGAGTCAGCAAATTCGGGCTGTAGCCCAAAAGAACCAGACTTTCCCCCACTGTGGTACTGGGGATCAAATCTAGGAAGTCTTTTTCTTTTTGAAACACATGCAAACTCCTACTACCCCTTAAAGCTGTATGTAGTACCTGACAGGTACCTTCCATTTGTGGGACACAGCTGGAGATCATCCAAGGCTTGATGACAACAGGGTTAAAGCTTCGATGGTCTCGTGTAGGTGGGGAGCTAGGAAAGTTATTACCACTTTTAGAATTTTTTAAAATATCATTTAATAATAAACAGAAATAATCTCATTATAGTTTACATCTTCAATGTGTCCACAAGACTCCTGAAGGCTGGTCCTCAGCGAGGCAGTGGAGCCTATTGGAGCTGGGGTCTAGTGAAGTTAGGCTATTGGAGAGCATCCTTGAAGGGGGTACTGGAGTCCTGCTCCTCTTCTCTACTTCCTGGCTGCCTCCCTGCCAGTGCACAGGTGGACAAATAGCCATGAACTTTGACCTCAGAAAGCTTGAGCCAACTTGAAGCCTTTCTTTATCGGCGGTATTGGGAACTGAACCCAGGCAGATACTCCAGGTCTGCCTTTTCTTCATTTTTAGTTGTTTATCTCAACCACACAAAGTGAACATCTCTGAAAGAAGAAATGGGAGTTTTCACTTGGAATCTGACAATAGGAAGCCACAATAGGGTTGACCCTTCTGGGAAGACTGAGAAGGTACCAAAGCAGCCCTCACTGCAGATGAGGCTCCTGCCAAGACTGCACAGCAGGTGGCTCAGTTGATTATGGGTCAACCCAGATGCCAAGCACATACCTGGCTAAGACCCCTGCCATTGATGTGGCTGGCTCTCCAGGCAGACCTACAATATGATCACTCTGGACCATGGTCGCAACCAGGCAAAAACACTGAACGCTAAGTAGCCAGGAGGACTTTACTGTGACCTAGCTTCTCGCTGTAGTCTTTACATACAGGTCTTAGTTAATGAAGTACCGCGTGTGTCAGGGAACTCAAGCCTATGGCAAGTACCTCAAGGGACCCTATCAAGGGTTCTTTTCTCCATTTCAGTGTGGCAATGGTCCTCTGACTCACCGAGGTCAGGGCATGGAAGCACTGGAGTAGGACCTTGCTTGGTGTCTAGACTGCCAGGCTGCCCACCAGATTCCTAACCTTCCCCACAAAGGCCAGGGCCTGGCCTCAGATTAAGTCCATGAGGCATTCCAGTGGTAAGCTCAACAATGACTGGGGAAAAGCCAAGGAAGGATGTCTTTTTGTTGTTTTTGGTACAGGGTCTCATATAGCATAGGCTGTCCGTGTACTTGCTGAGTGGTCAGACTCTTCTGAGCTTTCTGCCCCATCTCCCAGGTGCTGGGACTATAGGCCTAGTATCACACCCTGCAAAGCCCCCAATTTCTTTAACTCCACGGGAGACCTAGCTGCTTGTGAACTTTCTCAGTCCCATTAAGTTCTGGGCACATTGCTGGGATCGGTGGTATGAGCCTGGCATTGTTTCCACACCCGGAGAAAGCCACTCTGGAGTTCTGCTCCAGGAATGCAAGGGATCTGGCCAGGCTCTGTGCTCCTCATCCTGGGTCCTCCAGCTGTGTTCTACCAGGGCTAGCTAATGAGCTTCTTCCTCGTGTAGGTTCTGAAAGGCCGTCTCCGGGAGAAGGCTTGGCTGAAAGGAGACACTTCGGTAGTGGAGGGGAACACATCCACATCCTCATCTAGGGAAAAGCAGAGGTCAGTGAGCCCTGAATAAAAGACAGCATGCTCTAACCACAGAGGGTCTTACAGGAGGGACTCAGGAGTGTCACATACTGTTTTAAGGGATATGTGCAGACAGTGCTGGAATTGCCAATTGCCCCAACGTGTGTCCACACTAAGTCTCTCTTTTAGGTCGGATTAGAGTTTATGTTACTTTGCATGGCTGAAATGTTTTGTGAGAAGAGAGCCACCCAAGTCCCTCACCACAAATGTTTCTAACCATTGTCTTGAGTAGCTGGATCCTGTGCTTTTACGTAAGGGCCAGAAGGTGGGGAACCTAGGGTCTGATGGCAGAGGCCGACAGAACTTACTAGTGATGAATGTAAAGGAAATGTGGACATAAACCGACTGTGAGAAAGTGGCTCATCACTGTCACTTGTGCTGCCCAAGCCACTTCACGACCCAGAGCCCAAGACTACAGACCAGCACCACTCCCAGCCACTGAATTAGTTTGGGAGGATTTTGCAGGTTTCTCTTCAGGCGCCCCAAGTTCTACCATGAAGTCTCTGGGAAAGGCACGTGACACTGCAGGGTCAAAACCACCTTCCCACACTCTGCACTCTCAAGAATCTTGCATGTCACTCACAGGAAAGCCCTGCCCTGGTAAGCACCTGGGACCTTTAATAGCAGGTTACCTCTGCCATCCTTGCTGTGAGAGGATGGTGTTCTTCCCTGGAACAGCAGCGGAGACTGAGTCAGGGCCTGCAGACTACTGGCAGAGAGGCTGCTCCGTACCTTGCAGCCAGAGGGTGGGGTGGAGCCTAAGGAGAGGTCACAAGGTAAGTGTAGGCCCACAAGACTCCAGGTGACCCACAGCTCCAAACACCTCCTCACCACCCTGCCCAAGAGAAAACACACCACATGTTGGTTTGAAAACTACACTCACCAGAAACAAACACCTCGTCTTCCCCTACAGAGCAGACTGGCGGTGCACTCCAGTGTGGAGACCACTCTCTGTGATTGCTAGCTTGGGGGTCTTCACTCTGGGAATCACAGACCCTTTTGACATCGTATTCGGCTTCTTCCTTGGCAGACTGGTGTCTCTTTCTGGAGCCTAATCCAAACTGTCCCCAGGAGAAGGCTTCCTCAGCCTTAGACACACTGTCTTTGGGAGGTGTCTGGTCTGGCAATTGACACACCCCCTCTAGTTCAAAATCCTCCAAGACAAGAGCCTGAGGGAGGTCACCTTCAAGGCTTTGCTCCCTTCCCTCAGCCTCAGGCTCCAGCAGTGATGAAACCCCAGGGAAGTCCGTGCTGGCCTCGGCTCTCCCAGCACAGGGACCAGCACTGCAGTCCACCGCCCTCTTCCTTCGGGGCCAGTCTTTGATAATTTCAGGAGTGGTCTTCCCACTTTGCTTGGGGGACGGTGTCCAAGAAACCCCGACATCTGCTTGAAATGGAGAGGGGGTACTGGGCGGGCAGCGCGAGGGAGTACAAGACTGGCAGATGAAGGTTTGCCCCCCATTTTTGCCAGGCGTGCTGTGTGAGGGGCGCAGGCAAGGGGGCGACAAATAGGTACTGGAGGACTTGCTGGCCTTGGGCATGCTAAGAGCAGGGAGGGAACCCTCCTCTCCCAGAGGGCTTTCCTTTCCTGGAGCCTCAGCTTCCAGAAGAGCTCCAGGGTCTACTTTTTTAATTCGGAGTTTGGGAAGGCCAGATGTTTGCATCTCTAGCTCAACCTCATAGGTCTGAGGGCTGCCAGTGGCCTCCAAAGTGTGTGGGCTCCCCTGCTGGGCACCAGTCTCGCTCTGCCTTCTGCCTGCCCTGCAGGTGTAGGGCAGCAGCTCAGGGGAGCTGGACACAGAGGAAGGGACAGGTGGAAGAATCCCAGGGCCAGACACAGAGGGAGGCTCATCATCTCGTGTGCTTTTCCGCCCCTCACCTTCTTCCCCTGGTAAGATGCCACCTTTTACCTCATGGCTCTCAAGGCTATGGAGTTGGGCTTCAATCAGAGGATGGTGCTCTGTGTCACCTGCAAAGAGCACAGGAGAGGATACCTGCCAGGCGTTCCTGAAACCAGTGTCCGGGCAGCTCTGTCCTTCAGAAGATTGAGATTGCTGTCCTCTAGAGCCTGCAATGGCCCCTGGGCTGGCAGCTGCCTCAAGCACTGGAGCAGCAGAGGGTCCAGGCTGGCACTCTGGGAAGTCTTGAGGACTGGAGGTCTTTCTCCATTGTCTCCTAAGCTTTGATGGCGGAGAAGGGGGGATGGGGTGGGAGGTCATTCTCTGTGGGGCTCTGGGAGGAGTTGAGGGAACAGAGTAAGAGACAGATGCAGCTGTGCTGGGTGATGTAGGAGGAGAGGCTGACAAGGATTTCCTAAGCTGACGCTGGGAGCCATCACATCCAGAAATAAAGTGTTCCTCTGGAGAATGAAGTAGGGAAGAAGGAATGGAGTCTGCTGGCTTCTTTGGGATTTTGACGGCTTTCTCCTCTATTTTCTTAGCAGGTTCCTGTACCTGAGAGGTCCTGGGGAGAGGGAGCTGTTGGTGCTTCTGATGCTCAGGTGTGCCAGCGAGGGCTGTACGTGGAGGTGTTCTGAAAGAGTATCTTACAGGGCTTAGACACTGACTCTGGGACTGGGCAGTTAAGGGAGGTGGGGATGCTGGACAATAAAGGCCCTTTGGGCTGGAATTCATTGAGTGCAGCCAGGCACAGTCCGACAAGCATCGAGGACGTTGGACATCTTCCCCACTGGATGTTCTGGGCAGCTCTGTGAGGAGAGGAGAGGTTTCTTCTGCTGCAGGGGAGGCTTTTTTTTGGGGAGTGGCTTTTGATGCCAATGGTGAGCTATAACCACGTGAGGAGTCTGTTAAGGATGCCTCAGAAATGGCTCGCTCAGCCGGAGGTATTTCTGTAGGAGAGTTTTGTAGTCTTTCTGGAGTGCATAGTGAAGTCTGTGCCGTATGAGGGAACTTTCTTGGTGTAGTCTTAGGAAAGCTTGGAGATTTCTGGTTACTCTTTTTGGGAGTCTGAAAAGATAAAAATGTTTATTTCAGAGCTTGAATATTATAATCTCTATTCTCTAAAGATTAGTTTTAATAATCTCTAGACCTCTAGAAAACCAAACAGGAGATTTAAAGTCAGCCGAAAGAATGGTCTTAAGTTGGAAATTAGAAATAGTGACCTATTTCTGTTCCCAAACATTCCTCAGATTTTACTGGAACCGTTTTTCTCCAGTCAAGGCGGAAGAGGGGGCAGTAGAATATACATAGCAACAATGATGTCTCAGAAAGGCTACTCCCAAACCCCAAATCTCCTTCTTTCTTGTTAACAGTGTAGCTAAAAACTCTACAAGGTAAGGCAGTCAATGTCCATCTTTCTATAACATGACTCTTTCAGGGGAAGTCCAGGCTAACTGGTTTTCATGTTCAGGGAGTTGGCAGGGACATGAAGAAAGCACAGTGGGAGCTGTGTAGCTCAGCTGAGGGCCAACAGGATGGCCCAGTAGGTAAAGATGCTTTCCATACATGCCTAACTTTGATCCCTGGATCCCTCAATAAAGGTAGGAACAAAGAACCAGTTCCAAAAAGCTACCCTCTGGCCTTTACACACATGCTATGACATGTGCACAGCACTTTACATACCACACACACACAAATAAGTACTAATTAAAAAGAGAATGAGCATCTGCGAGGGAAGGCAGAGACTGTAAAAGTGGGGCAGCAGGGGTGAGGGAGTGGGGAGGGACATGGACTTGATTTCCAGAAAACAATACAAACAAAAGCAGAAATATGAAATCGGGTAGCTTTCTAGGTCCAGTCTGAGTAGCAACAGCATCAAGTGGGGAGGGCTCAGGCCCGCATATGGACATGGTGGACCGATGAGAACATGGAGACGGCCCTGGGGAGAATGGCCATGGTCGTGTAGCCCTGTGGCATCCTCTAACAGTGAAGTGGTTTCAATGATTTTCAAAGAAAATGATGATTTCTGAATGTAAGGGTTCTGCTCTAGGAAGACTCAGGGAACTTTGCTTTTAGCAAAGCCAGATGGCAGAGACCAGCTTGATCGAAATGGAGGATGGCTAATAAAATGCTCTAGGTGAACCGAAGAGGGCAGGGCTGGGGGACGGAGGCAAGCATAAATGTCTGTACTAAGACATGCAGGACTTGACTCAGTGGCTTCGTCCTGAGAGAGACATGAAGAGCAGCTGCCAGTGAAGTGGGACTGGATGGAAGAAGCAGTAATCATACATGTGGCGGACACAGGCAAAGGAGCAGAGCAGTCAGTAGCCTCCTTCTCCTCCTCACTGCCATGACTCAGCCAGACCTGCCTTGATTGTCCTGGAACTCACCGAGTAGACCAGACTGGCTTCAAACCCAGAGATCTGACTGCCTCTGCCTCCCAAGTGCTGGTATTAAAGACATGCACCACCACACCCATCCACATCTTTTATTCTCTATAGATCCCCAGTTTTCTTTCAGCCATGTCTCTATGTTCCCCAAGACTGTACTATTTTAAACACTAAAGAAATTTTATACCTGGTAAGCTGTAGAGATCTCAGAATCCAACATGCTTCTTGAGGACTTCCTAGTTCGGGCTGAGCCCTTCTTGGAGGAGCCAGTTATCTCAGATAGTGCCCCAAAAAGAAGTGTTTTAGGAGACTGAATATTTTGGACTGGAAAGTTTTCTCTTTGGTCTGCAAGTCAAAAACAACATTTAATTCTTCCTCAAGACTTGCCCTGGCAATGTTTTGGGGGGTGGGGTCAAGACAGGGTCTCTCTATGTAGCACTTGCTAGAACTCACTACATAGACCAGGTTGGCCTCAACCTTGCAGAGATCCACCTGCCTCTGCCTTCCCAGTGCTGGGATTAAAGGTGTGCGCCACCATGTCCAGTGCTCCCAACATGATTAAACAAGAAAAACAATGTTTAGCGCAGTTGGGGTGGAGAATCCCCACTGATGATGCACACAACTGCAATGACCGCTACCTTCCTGGGTTAAAAAAAAAAGATTTTATTTATTTTTATTTTATTACACGTATAGGTGTTTTGTCTATATAAGCCTGTGCACCACGTGCATGCAGTGCCTGAGGCAGCCCAACAGAGTACTGGATCCTTTGGAACTAGAGTTGCAGGTGTTAGCAATAGTGAGTACTGGGAACTCCAGTCCTCTGTAAGAGCAACCAGTGTTCCTAATTACTAAGTCATCTCTGTAGGCCCTGTAACCTGGATTTTAATCTTATTTTAGAAAATGTAAGCATCTGGGCTGGAGAGATGGCTCAGAGGTTAAGAGCATTGCCTGCTCTTCCAAAGGTCCTGAGTTCAATTCCCAGCAACCACATGGTAGCTCACAACCATCTGTAATGAGGTCTGGCGCCCTCTTCTGGCTTGCAGGCATACACACAGACAGAATATTGTATACATAATAAATAAATACATATTAAAAAAAAAGAAAATGTAAGCAACTGAAATAACTTATTTTTAGTATAAATATATTTTAGTGTAAATGTAAAAACATTATAGTCAAGCTAAAAATGGAAAACAGAATGAAGAATAGACAAACTGATAGTACCCATCCTCTACCTGGGCAGCTGTTACCTACAGCAGCAGCATGGGTAACCAGCTGTAGGAATCCAAGGAGGAATGGCTACAGACCAAGGATTGCTATCTTGCCATCACCCTGATTACTGACTTCTAATCTTAACCCTTCTCAAACATTGAGAAAATATCAAATTGCATATTCCTTTTCCCAGAAACATTCACTTGACAGACGGGCTCATATTACCTGACTTCTGCTGGAATGAGTGGAGTCTTTGCACACTTCGAGACTTTGGCTGAGACACAGAATAGAAGGAACCAGAATTTGTTCTACTAAACGACAACTGTTTGATTCGAGGACTTCGTCTCAAACTTGTTTCTGCAAAACCAGAAGCAGAACTGGTAAACAGGAGCGATTTCAGACTCAGCACCTCCCTCCCCAGTGTCTGTGTCGCAGGCATCAATCTGTGATACCAGATTCAACAATGGCTTTTAGAGGCATCTGAAATGTCTGAAAAATGTACAAGAGACTGAAACACAGTCCCACCAAGGGGGTAGCTGGTGGGACTGACGTGTGAGCTTCCTCCTTTACAAGTCTCATTAATTGCCACCTCTAAGTGTGACAGAAAGAACGAAAAGTATAAATAGTGTGACTTTTGTATAAAACAAAAGTTTGTTTGTTTTCTGAGACAGAATTTATCTGTTAAGTACCTCTGCTTGCCTTGGAACTCTCTAAGTAGACCAGGCTGGCCTTGAACTCACAAAGATCCACCTGTCTCTGCGCTCAGAGTGGTGGAGCTGCAATTAAAGGCATGCACCACCACGCCCAGCTTACCTAGGTTTTCTATATACACATTACATAATATTTTTGTCTAGGAAGAATACACACTAAAATGTACTTAAAGTATTTTTGAGTGCTGGGATTATCAAGCCATTTTTCTGCCACAAATACTTAAACAATTTAAGGAAGTAGTCTTTGAGCTGGGCGGTGGTGGCGCATGCCTTTAATCCCAGCACTCAGGAGGCAGAGGCAGGCCTGTGAGTTCGAGGCCAGCTTGGTCTACAGAGTTAGTTCCAGGACAGCCAGGGCTGCTACACAGAGAAACCCTGTTGAAAAGAAGGAAGGAAAAAAAATTTTTTTAAAGAGTGGTTTTGAACACCTGCTCTTATTAAGATACACTTTAAGTCACAGCGCTCTATATAACATGGAAGTTGTATCCTCACACCAAGCCCTATTTCTAGTATGTAAAAGTATTTCTATTTCTTCCCAAAAAATTTAATACATTTGCAGTAAAGCAACATTCACATATGCTAGATCCAGAGCCAACCCTGTTTCTGTAACTATTTGAGGATATGCTGAGTGAAAAACACAGAACAGCTTTTGTGGAAGTAGGTAGAATGCAAAAAGAGTAGATAGCATGCTCACCATCCTCTTTCTCAGGAGATTCTTCAACTACGTGAATATCAGGACCAGGATCAGAAGACCTTGAAGAGCAACAGCATGAAGGTCAATAGCACTCAGGACTTACTCAGGCTCATCAAGTAAGGTGCTTGCAGCAAGCCCAACAACTTGTGCTTCTATCCCCAGGAGCCACAGGATGGAAGGCTAGAACCAATTCTAAAAAAACTGTCTTCAACCTTCATATGCTCTTTGTCATGCAAGTACACACACACACACACATACACACCACAAATACACAATTAAAGTAGAACACAACAACAAAAAACAGTAAAGACAGAATATATCTCAGCAAAGTCACAAAAGTCTTGGGGTTTGACAATATTAGCACTGGTGAGCACTCTCATTCACAATCATTATCCCTGTGAGAACTGAGGACTGAACTGTGAATCTTGCATGAGCTAATATACACCATCAAGTTATTCTCTCTCTCTCTCTATGTGTGTGTGTGTGTGTATGGAAATGGTTAGAATTTTTTAAGATAAAAAAATGTGTGCTGGAGTTACAGATTGCTACAAATTACACTATGTGGGTGCTGGTGCTGGGGGCTGGGAATTGAACTCAGGTCCTCTGGAAGAGACCATGTACTCTTTTTTTTTTTTTTTTTGAGACAGGGTTTCCTCTGTTTAACAGTTATGGCTGTCCTGGAACTTGCTTTGTAGACCAAAGTCCTGCTTCTGCCCCCGAGTGCTGGGATTAAAGGCGTGCACCACCACTACTTGGGTGTGAAATGTATTTTGACAATGTCAAAATTAGTTTTAAAATAGAAGTTTTTTTTTTTTAATTCCATTAATGTATTTTAAAGAAAGTACAGCTAAACATTGTACAGTCACAGTGGAGAGTAGGCATGTCTTTCATTCTCACAAATTCCCCTGTAACTTTCACAAGGGTGTAAAATCTGTATACAATGTCCAGGCGGAGTTGTGATAATATGTAGTAGATGTATTTTTTCCCTGTTCTTAATGAGCTGTGGGAGGGGCAGTGAGCTGTGGGAGGGGCGTGAGCTGTGGGAGGGGCGTGAGCTGTGGGAGGGGCGTGGGCTCCCTTGGCCTTATTTGTGCTGCTCGTATCTCAGACTGGGTGTTGTAGAAGCTGACAATAGATACTAAAAGGTCGAGACAAAATTTACTGCCAAGAGAGATGGCTCTCTTTTGGAAAGGGGCAGTAATTATCCTAGTCCAACAGTGACTACAGAAAACACAAGCCTGGGATGTACCTCTCTCAGCAAAGGCTAACTTGGCTCTCCAGCCTTGCCTGGCAGGAAAAAGGACCCACCTTTCCCCATGTCAGCAGGTGACTGCAGAAGATCCATTTAATAGAATACTACTTAACAAAAAAGGGACAAACTGATACCAGCAGTATGCGTAAATCTCAGAATTACTTACAGCCAGTGAGAGAGGCCGGAGCGCAACAGTGCATATTGCTCTATTGTCAGTAAAATATAAGCAACAAGGTAAAGAATTATCCAAGAAAGAGCTGCCTGTGGGATGGTGCTGAAGGTGGCCTGACGGGGTCTGGATTGGGCTGTCACTCACCTGCCCTTGATTTGTCTGTGGAGCAGTCGCCTGGAGATCTGCTTATGGACTGGGGTCTCGGCCACACTCTTAGTCAGCAGTTTGTGATAACCTAAGATGCAAAAACAGTGTAAACTATAAATCGCACGTAACCCTCTCAGGCAGCAGCAAGGGAAAGGGAGCAGTCTGAACTTATGTATGGCTTATTACTAGCTAGAGAAGATGTTAAACTGAGCTAGAGTCTATACCTTCAGGGCTCATCAGAATAGAGTAGTCTTCAGCTCTGATTAAAAATGATACAAGCCGGTCCAGCACTCAGGAGGCAGAGACAGGCGGCTCTCTGTGAGTTTGAGGCCAGCCTGGACCTTATCTCAAAAACAAACAAACAAAAAACCAAGCTAGAAGTAGGGGCA
Organism: Alexandromys fortis; assembly: GCF_014885135.2. Taxonomy (NCBI): domain Eukaryota; kingdom Metazoa; phylum Chordata; class Mammalia; order Rodentia; family Cricetidae; genus Alexandromys; species Alexandromys fortis. Next base: position 4,185,100 of record NW_026067965.1, read on the forward strand.
CAGCTCAGTTGGAAGAACTTCTACCTTGTACGTAGAAACTCCTGAATTCAACCAATAGCACTGAACAAAACCAAGAGGCACATGCAGCAAATTCCAGCACTCAGGAGGCAGAGGCAGGAGCAACAAAACTGATATAAAGGGAGAAACTAAAGACAGGGAGGGCTTTAATTAAGAATGAGGGAGGAGAGGTCAATACAGAACTGAGGCACCCGCGTACACTGTACCATCATGTATGTGACCACATGTATCATGAGAATTCTACGTGAAAAAAAGTGGCAGAAAACGTTTCTGAAGAAATTGTTAAAAACATCCTCAATCAGATGAAAGACACGAACATAACTGCTCAAGTTTAGTGTACTCCAAGAAGGATGAGCCCAAAGAGACAACTTATTGATTGCCTACACCCTACAAATAGAGTCCCTGTCTTAAAACAAAACCAATGGCAACAATTTTTAAGAAAGAAAAAAAAAAAGCAAGAAACTAAAGCCAAAGTAAGCAGAGAAAGAAGGCTAGAAAGTCAATAAAGAAAGATTCAAGTTTCTCCAAAAGATAATAAAACTAGCAAACCGTTAGCTAAACTAATCCAGAAAAGAGCAAAAGACTCAGATTACTAATTTGGTAATAAAAGTAGAAACAATGTTACCAGCAAATTTGTTACCAACTGTGTTTGTGGTTACCTTGAAAAGTGCTACTTTTGATCTTCTTGAAGCTGTTCTGTTTGTGGTGCAGACTCTCCAGGGCTGATACAGAATGGCTGCGAGGAAGTCCCCGCTTCAGCCCCCGCTTTGAAGGAGAAAGCATTTCCTCGTTGAAGAGATTTCTTCGGACTTTAGTCACTTCTAAGAGCATTGAGGGGAGGGAGACAAAGAGATAAAAAGCATTATGTTAGTGTCAACTGACAAGGGATCCAAACACAGAGCTGCTTAAGGAAGCCACTCTGTCTGTAACGCTAGGTATTAAAATGATTCCCCTGGATAGCACTCTTCTTGGGGATCTCAAAACTACTGACCTTACAGGTTCCAAAAGTTTTTACACAGAATTTTCAATGAGGTAGAGGGCTAGTACCATTCTTTTATTCATGGATATACAGTTATCTCAGCATCATTTTTTCAATGTAATTCATTCCTCAATCAATACTCTAGAATTATCAAATGAAATAATACAAGCTGGTGTGTTTATTTTAAATGATGGGTACAGTTTAGCAGCGAAGCCATCATCTAATCTAATCTTCAACTTTTCTTCGTGGGAAATATTTTTTAAACAATGAATTTAGTACCTTTACTTATAGATTTATTAAATGTTTCTATCTGTTAGCACTAGGGAGTCAAGGTAAGACAGCTCTCTGGCTCCAGAGGCCAGGCTGGTTCAAATATCAAGTGCCAGGCAGCCAGAACTAACTAGTAAGAGCCTATTTTAAAACAAAACAAAAACACAAACAAAAATATATTAACTTCAGAGAAATAGTCTTCCGCAGATATAAGCCCCTAATTGGTTATCTAATATTAGATGGCCAGTCCTGAAATCACAGACATATAAGCAACACTGAACAGACTGAGAAGTTTGTATATTTATGTGTTTAGGTTTGTACTCCACATACATATAACAATAACAGAGAAAAAGAGACCATGATTTCCAAAGGGAGGGGAGGGCTCATGAGCAGGACTAGAGAGTGGAAAAGGAAGGATCTTAAAATTAACCTAAGATCCAAGCAGGACCACGGAGCGCACTTTGACCAACATGTTAAACTCCTTTTGTCTAAAACAGTGTCATTGCCTCCCTCACTCTTTTTCTTTCTTTTTCCTAATTTTGGATTCCACGATAATGACATTTTAAAATATTTTTAAGTCAGTGATTTACATGATGCAGTATTTTAATTTAGGCTATATGAACTTATTCCCCCCAAACAAGGATTTGGATGTATTTTTTAAACCAGTGTTGATATAGAGCTGTAACTTACATTAAATACATCCAATCAAAATAAATTTGCCAATCCAGTGAATAGGTGTTGAAAACACAAAACACACCTTGACCCGTGTCTTTCCTTGGGAGTGATGGCTGTGCAGAAGCAAGGTGAGAATTCTCCTGGAAATGAGAAATGAGAACGATCAACACAGGCATTCGTTCAAGATAAAAGCTCAACCTGAAACTCTCTGACCTTTGCAATTCAGAGAGATCCAAAGCAAAAATGCACTAAAGTACACGCTCCAGAGACACTTCTGCAACAGAGCAGTGATCCAAAATGAGAAGCACTGTGAACACACAAAACAAAAAGAGCAACAGCGAAATCACACACCCAACCAATGAGGGTTTGAAACCACACACGGGAGACTTGTGTATACCACCTTAGAGATGGTGATGGGGAGGGTTCTGAAATTCAGAATAGTAAGTATGGCAGCTTAAGTCTATTGCTTCTTTGTAAACAAGCGTTTCTATGTAGTTGGGGTTGGCCATGTAACGATCCTCACGCTTCAGCTCCTTACACCAGGAATGTGTAAGGGATGTGCACATGCCCAGCTAGGATGAAATTATTTTTAAGGTTCATGTAGATGTGGGTCCGTTATGAACAAACATAAACTGCTGATGTCTATTTTAGGTATACACAGAAAAGGGTCTAGGATTATACAGACTGTAACTGCTGTTACAACTTTTGAGGACTGGATAGAGAAGAGATACTGTTCAACTTTTTAATGATGACCTAAAAAGGTGAAAGCCATAAAGATTGATTAGGACATGGGACTCTTAATTTTTCTCTATCAAACCTCTATTGGCTTGGTATTCTAGTAAAGAAGTCAAAACTCCAAATTCCAGGTGCATCTAATAAGGGAATCCTTTCTCAAAATTTTCCTGTTTGTTATTTCTTTCTTTTTAAAGATTTATTTATTACTTTGCGTGTATGAGTGTTTTGTCTGCATTGTCTGTATGTGTAACATTAATGTGCCCACGGGAGGTCAGAAGAGGGCTCTGAGCCACCACGTGGGTGCTGAGAATTGAACCTGGGTCCTGCACAAGGCAGCCAGTGCTCTTCACCATGAAGCCATCTCTCCAGCCCCATCTACTTGCTGTTTCAACTGTGCCATTTCTCATAATAGTTGAAGAATGGCATACCACATATGACGTGTAACTTTTTCTTGATGGCACTGGGGATTGAACCCAGAGCCTTGAAACAAGCAAGGACTCTTCTCCCGAGTTACACCCCTAGCCCTGTTTTTTTTTTCCCCCCTAGCCCTGTTTTTATACTTTATTTTGAGATAGGTTTGCCCAGGTTAGTTTTGTGAACTCATTCTGAAAGCTCTGAATTTGCATTCCATCCGCCCCAGTCTTGCAAAGAACTGGGATTACAGTTCTGCACTATCAGAGAAAAACTTAACAAATGTTCTCAGTAATATAATTAGGGTCTTTCTGGAAAAACCAAATATGATAGTTATTAGTTACAATGGTTGGTAATACCTTCTATAATGATCTAAATGACAACTATGAAAACACGTTTAACATAAGAGTCTCTAATTAGCAAACCAAAATATACAGACAAAATCTGGATCAGCTCTTGTTTAGGAAACAAAAGGGGCCGGAGAGATGGATGGCTCAATGGTCAAGAGCAACGACTGTTCTTCCAGACAACCTGGGTTGATTCGCAGTACCCAGCAACTAGGTCCCTACAGACCTGATGTCCTCTTCTAGCCTCCCTGGGCACCAGGTACAAATGTGCAGACAGACATGCAGGCAAAATAATCATACACACAAAATAAATAAATAAATAATTTAGTTACTTTTAGAAGACAAAGCTTGCGTGTTTACAAATTGCCCATGGTCACTTTCCTAACAGAAATGTGACAAAATGACAGATACTGGACAGCCTACTAAGGCTTAAATATTTACTATCAGGATTTTTACTTTTTCTGTATTGACACATTATTAACATTTTAATCAGCCCTTTGTAATTAACCTTGTTTATTAACCTCATTCTTCCATTTACAAAGGAAAACTGAGGCTGGAGTTTTGGCTCAGTGGTTAAGAGCAATAGCTGCTCTTGCAGAGGACTCAGGTTTGGTTCTCATTACCCATAGTGCCACTCTAGTTCAGGGTATCTGATGACCTTTCCTGGCCTCTATGGATACTAGGTATTTACATGGTACATTTAAACACACACACACACACACATAGTTGAAACATGCACATAAATAAAATAGACACAAAGTGAAAAAAATCTTTTAAAAAGAGAAATGAGAAAAGAAAGAAAAACTAGGAGAGTGTATCAAGGAGGTACTTTTCCCAATCATTCTAATAGAAACTAATATCTGAGCCTGCTCAACAGCTATCATTATCTATGGTACCAACTGGCATGAAATAATTCTACAATCAATATCAAATTCTGATCTCCATAACTCTGCTCTGATATTCTTTATTGTTTATTTTCAGAAGCAGGGTCACACTATGTAGCCTTGGCTGGCCTGAGACTCATTAGGTAGGCCAGACCAGCCTTGAACTCAGTGATCTATCTGCCTCTGCCTCCTGAGCACTGGGTCTAGTCATGGCTGTCTTGGACAATATAAAATAAAAACGTCAAAAAAATGCTAGAAAGAGTAAATCACGCTAAGGGCAGTTTAGAAATGAACAACTACTGCCGTAGCGGATGCTCAGACCTGCCCTCTTCTCAAACAGTTCATGTTCCAAAGCATCTCTGCACCTGTATCCTCCCGTCTAGTAAGCAGGTTCTAGGTTTACTGTTTTGTTTCCCTGCAAGCCCTTACTATGCCGCCACAGGAAAACCAATTACCACCAGGCTTCACGACAGCGGTCATCTTTATCTACTCCCCCACCCCCAAACTACGACTGAAATAAAATGTAACACATTGATTCTGGGAGATAATCAAACACCTATTACAATCATATTATTTTTCAATAACATTTTCACTGTTGTTTTATAAGTTTTGTTATGTACATTAAAGACTTTAAATTTATTCTTGCTTAACTTTTTAAAAAGATTTAAGAAAAAAAATTTTTTTTTGATTGTAAATATTCCATAATGCAAACCCTGAGGGACCAGAGCTGTCTTCCCACCCAGAGAAACACCGCCTTTCCTCTTCAGGTCAAACCTAGCCGCAGAGGCGCCACTAGCTCTTAGTCCATGCCATCACTTACATTTCGCGTAGCTCTCTTGGACACTTTGGGAACTTCAATTTGTCGAAGAGTCTGTGAAATCTCTGCAATGCTTTTATGTCTTATTAGTGCATTTTTCCTTTTAAAAATAGAAAACACACCAAATAAAAGAAAGATGTAGTGAGGCTTGCATGAACCCAGCATCCAAAATACACTGTTTAAGTGAGTTCTAGTTAGTTATCTTGTATTTATAACAAATCCAGAATTAAGAGAAATAACTACTACAGATTCAGCTAGCTAATAACAATGACAGGCAGCAAGGGAAGTGTTATAAATAAGCTAAACCTTAATCTTATTTCAGAAGAGGTTCCTAGCCCTTACACACCCCCGTAGACAGTAAAGGGCTTTGTATAAAATAAATAAATAAATAAATAAATAAATAAATAAATGAATGAATGAATGAATACCACCCATTCCCTGAGTAAAAAACATAAAGTGTCAGATGCTACTTGGAGGAACTCCTGAAAATTTATGTCTGTGGTTCTGATACAAGGGCAACTACCAACTCAGCACACTAAATGAACAAAAACAAGACTGTCTTCAAACTTGCCCCTTCTCTGAACTCAACTATAGTACAGGTAATTGCTCCAATACCTTCTCTTCTTGGCTGATCTGGTCCGCAGCTCCTCCAGCTGCTCAGACTCAGTGACGCCTGACACGGATCTGTGAGCACTTGATGGAGGAGGTGGTGACTGACTCTCTAGAGTCAGAGAATCATCACTAAAAAATTCTGTAGGAAGGACTCCAGCCAGCTTCTGAGGAATCTTTAACCCCAGGCTGTGGTAAAGTTGTCCAATTGTCCCCGGGATGGAGTCAATATACCTGTGAAGTATATTGGTTAGATACAGAACAGATTCCCATCTTATCCACCCTATCCCTCCACCCAGTCTGAAAAAAAAAAAAACAAAACAAAACAAAAAATGCCCTTGTAATCTTGTAATTCTAAGACAGCACCATGAGGAGTCCTCAGTAACAATTTTAAACTAAGCCAGTAATCAAACTTACAGTCTCAAAATCTCCTCCAGGAACTCTGACAGGTATGCTGAGTCCTTAGTGAGACATACCATGCGCAACAAATCTGTCACCTGGAAGAGGTTGCAGAAAATTACCACAGCCTCTACTGGAAGCAGAAAGCGCGGGCACCTGCTCTCAGGGCAGCAGCCATGGACTCACCTCCTCCACCACTTGTTCCACCTCCTCTGTTCTTTCCAGTGCTGAGGGGCACTGCTGACACAGCTCCAGACGGAGAAACACCTGAAGCCGGCACCTGGAAGAAACAAGATATTTCGTCACATCTCCTTTGACTGTCGCTTACTGGAAACTCTTTCTCTAAGCAAAGATCTATTTACATAAGAAGCAATGACCAAGAACAGGGAAGGCAGCTCAGTGTCAAAGCAGAAGCCTCGCATATACCACCGAGCCATGGACTCAATCTCAGGTACTAAAAAAAAAAAAGGGGGGGGAGGGGGGAGTAAGTGGGTGGGGAAACCTGGAGTGTAGTTCAGTTGGTGAAGTGCTTGCCTAGCATGCCTGAGGCCTTGTATCTGATTTCCAGCACTACATAAACTGGGCATGGTGATGTACACCTGCAACCTCAAAACTTGTAAGGAGAATGAGGAGTTCAAGGCCGGCCTCAGCAACACAGCAAATTTCAGGCCAGGCCAGGCTCCATGATACAGTCTTTTTTTTTTTTTTTTTTTTAAAAAAAAAAGTAAAAAAAAGAAAGGAAAAAAAAAGGAAAGGAAGACTAAGTCCAATAAGAATCCAGTGCTTTCTCTAAACACTGGTATACCTGTTAATTAACAAGTGACCCAAACTGCCCCTCAGAACATCATAAAGATCACCAACAAAAGCATGCTTGAGTAGTTGACAACGTTAAACTGTCCCAAGCTAACCTTAGAACTCTGTTTTGGAGTAGTAGTAAAACTGAACAAAGTGGTTGCTTACTCTCTGACTTTGTCTTCTTTATCCAGTTTTCCCCCATGATTCTGTCGGAGAGTTTTGCTGGTTTTTAAGAGGCTGTTGTTCATATGATTCAGGCAAACCACCTGCAAATACAAAATTTTTATATTAAATGTTACTCATTTCTAGTTTGCTGCACAGTTGACTGTCTTATATACTTCCCTTTTCTTTCATCTGAATGAAAACCACTGGAATGTTTTCCTTTGATGTCAAGAGAATGCAGGTTTAAAAAAACAAAACAAAACAAAAAACCAACCAAACAAAAAAAATCTATGTGTACCCAAGTAGACACAGCAAACCTTTAGATTTCAACTATTAAAGGAAGATTCCCTGAGCTACAGACATTCAACAGCTAAGGTTAAGAGCTAGTACCTATGCTGGGCTGCTCACAACCACCTGTACCTTTAGCTCTAGAGGATCTGATCTTCTCTTCGGGACTCTGAACACATTGCACTCACATGTTTATACTACACACACACTTTTTTCTTTGAGAGGGTTTTTCTATGTAGCCCTGGTTGTCTAGACCAGGCTGGCCTGGAACTCACTGGATCCTTCTACCTCCAAAGTGCAGAAATTAAAGGAGTGGGTCATCACACCCAGCGATATCCACTTAATTAAAAAAGAATAAGGTATTCTAAAACAGTGGTTTACAGCACTGCTAAAGTTACGTACAGAGGTTTTTTTTTTAAAACAAATAGATGCCCAAGTCCTAATACAAAGAGACCCAGAGTTAGTCTGTCAGTCTGAAAGGACTAGACACCAGCATTAAAAACAAAACAGCAGGCCTGAAAAGACAGCGCATTTGATTAAGAGCAGTGACTGTTCTTCCAGAAAATGCAGGTCTGATTCCCAGTGCCCACACAGCAGCTCACAAATGTCTGTAGCTTCAGTTCCAGGGGCCCAATGCACATGTGTACAGACATATGTGCAGACAAAACACCCATATACATCAAATATAAACAATAATCAATAATAATAAACCGAAACAACAACAAATTGATTCTGAAGAGCAGCTAGGGTTAAACCCATTAGTTTAATTCATGTAGCAAACACACACATACAAATTATAGCACTTTCATTAGGACAAAAGTCCACTCTCCATTTTATCAGGTTCACATTTTAAAATCTGGAATTATATACAACCCTTTACTCATCATTTAAAAAATTATCTTTATTTTATTTTACAAGTATGGGTGTTTGGGCTGACTATACATCTGTGCACCATATGCATGCAGTACCCAAAGAGGCCAGAAGAGGGAATCAGATCAGAGTTACAAATGTGAGCCACCATGCAGCTGGGAATTGAACTTGTTCCTCTGGAAGATCAGTCAGTCCTTTTAACCACTGAGCCAGCTTTCCAGCCTACTAATAATTCTTCAGTCATGTAAGCATAATGGAAATTCTTCAAGGTACGTGCACTAAACTATCAACTACGTTGATGACAGCATCATCCACACGTCCTTACTTCTACTTCCTTGACGTCCTTCGACTTTAGGAACCCTTTAATGGTTGAGACCGTATTTTGAGCACATGAATACAGTGTGGTTTCTCCTGTAGCCACAGTCTTTTGGTAGTTTTCATGTATGTAAGACATTAGCTCCTCTTCAGTTTTAAAGTCTGTGAAAAAGCAAAAAACAAACATTTGGTTATCATACTCTGATCAACTCTATCATTTAAAGGGTTTATCAACTGGGGAGAGAGACTTTTGTCTCCCAGGAAAAATCTAACTATGTCCGGTCTGGATTGCCATGGCAGACACTAGGGATTATTAGCATAAAGTGTATAGATGCTAGTAATAATGTTAAACACCCCACAGTGCCTAGCACAGGCCAACAAGAAAGGATATCTCATTCAAAACATCACTAGTGCCAAGGCTGAGGAAGAAGAGAGATTAGTGACTATGTCTAAGGCTTTGTAAATGTATAAAATAAAAATTAAGATCAAGAAAAAAAATTTTAAAATGTCTTTGTTCATTGACGACAAGATTTTCTACACAGGAAATTGGAAAGAACTAATAAGACAGCTCCTGGAATTAATGGGGGATTATAAAAAAGTTGTATTTAAAAAAAAAAGCTAACCTACAAAAGCCTGCCACTTCCCTAAATATTAGCAATTTATGAGCAGAATTTGAAACTAAAACCACATTAGCAGGGATTAGTAGAAAAGGCTCAGTGTTAAAAGCACTTGATGCTCTTGCAGAGAACCTGGGTTTGGTACCTAGCACCCATCTGGTGGCTCACAACTCCCTGTAACTCCAGTTCTATCTAGGTGATGTGAAGCCCTCCTTTGACCTCTGCAGATACCAGTCACACATGTGGTACAAATACATAAATGCAGGTTAACTCATAAGCGTAAATAAATCTTTATAAACTCACACACACATCATTAATCATTTTTAACCTGCAAAAAAAATGGAATATCTAGAAGGAAGGAAAAACAGAAAATCAAGGCAAGACTCAGACACATAGTGGGCTTGAGGTTAGCCTAGGCTACATGAGAAGAAAAGCTAAATAAATGAAATGTTCTACCAACATACTGATGAGAGTGTAAAAGGTAAGTCATAGATTTGAAGAAAATATTTGCAAAGGACATCCGATAAAGGTTCATTATCCAAAATATACAAAGACTTCTTAAAGAAATAATAAAGGCTAGTAAGAGGGATCAATAGTTAAATAGTCTTGCTGCTAAGACTGATGGCCTGAGTTTGACCTCTAGGATCAAACTCACATTGTGGATGGAAAGGACAAGCTCCCACTAACTGTCCTCTGACTTCCATGTACACTGCAACATGCACACACCATGTATATACACCATAACATACAATATAAGTGAAAATGTTACAAAAATTATTTAAAATTAAACAATATGGCCACCTGAGGGCCACAGCTCAGTTGTAAGGATGAGAACCTGATCTCCCAGCATCATTGTTTTAAAAGACAAATGTGGTGGACCACGCTTATAATCCCAGTGCTGGGGGGATGGAGACAGATAAATCCTTATAGCTTACTAGCCAGGCTAGCCCAGCCTCTCAGCAAGCTTCAGGTCAATGAAAGACCCTACCTATCTCAAAAAAAAATAAATAAATAAATAAAAAAAAAATTGCTGGGTATAGTGACAAATGCCTGTGGTTCTAGCACTGTGGAGGTGGATGCAGGAGGATCAGGAGTTTAAGGCCAAGTTCAGCTACATAGAGAGCTTGAAGATAGCTTTAGCTATATGAGACCCTAAGTCAATAAAATAAATTAATTAAATACAAATTTTAAAAGGGTGGATGGCTCCTGAAGAAGGACAACCAAGGCTGTCCTAGTCTGGTCTTCATTTCCCCAAATTATCTCAATGTCCCACCCCCTCACCTATTTCATTTTATTTATTTGTATATTTATTTACAAGAGGTTTCATTCATATAGCTCAGCTGCCCTCAAACTCATTACACAGATGACACCGAACTTTTGATCCTCCTGCCTCTACCTCCCAGTGCTGAGATTATATGTGTGCACCATCACGCTCAGTTTTATGTGGGGATTCCATGAATGCTAGGCAAGCACTCTATCAACTGGGCTGGACTCCCCAGCTTCCAGCTTTCTTATATAACAACACAGACACCGAACGCTCTAGAATGAATGAATGAATACCCTTAAGTTTAGAACTTCTTAATGTTCTTCTTCTATCTTCCAATTTCTCTCCTGTTTTCCCGACAGCTGTCTTTTGGAGGCCTTTCTCCACAGCAATGTCTGGACTACCGTCTGGGTGTAACTTCTGAGCCTTCACATTTAGCCTCGCCACATTCAGCATCTTCAAGGAGCGGGACATGGTATTCATCTTCTGTCTCACTGGAGTTCGAGGGATACCACCTGCCAAAACATCAGCGTGGAAGAAAAGTCAACTTTTACCTCTATGGAATCAAGAACTATATTATGCTGTGTGTGTGTGTATGCATATACATACATATATGAAAGGAATAGCTCCCCTCAGAAATTATCTGAACTAGGTAGTTCTTTTATCTGCTTCTTCCTGTAATATAAACAGGTTCTTTTTACTGAAGTTTAGAGACTAAATAACTCAGTCATTTTTTTAAAGATTATTTTATTTTCATGCATAAGCATTTGCCTACATCTGTGTATATAATGCTTTTGCCTGTGTATGTGTGCGTTTCTAGTACCCAGAGAGATCAGAAGAAACCACTGGATTCCTTGGAACTAGAATCACAGATGGTTGTGAGCTGCCATGGGGTACTGGAAATTAATCCTGGGTCCTCTACAAAAGAAAAAAGTGCTCTTAACTACTCAGCCATCTCTCTTGAACCATCTCAATGATTTTACCCAAAGCAAACACCAAGCATGCTTCAGTTTGATGTTGCTCAAGAGACAGTGGTGAGACTTTTCTTTCTGGTAGTGCTAAGGATGGAGCCTATAGCTCAGGCATGCTAGGCAAGTAGATGCCTTTTCTCAAGCACAATTTAGCAATCTGCATCAAAAGCCAATTTTCTTATTCTTTAACACTGACAACTCACTCCTGGAAACTCAGAATTTATGCATAGTATATATGTGTGTGTGTGTGTGTGTGTGTGTGTACTAGAGTATTATTTGTAATGACAGAAACTGAAAACAATCTACAGAGTCAACAACATGAGCGAAGCAGAATGATTAAAAAGGCAAAGCCAGGGGGCTGGAGAGATGGCTCAGAGGTTAAGAGCATTGCCTGCTCTTCCAAAGATCCTGAGTTCAATTCCCGACAACCACATGGTAGCTCACAACCATCTGTAATGAGGTCTGGTGCCCTCTTCTGGCCTGCAGACATACACACAGACAGAATATTGTATACATAATAAATAAATACAAAAAGGCAAAGTCATGTGGGGATGTAGCTCTAGGGGAAAGCACTGCCTAGCATGCCTGATGCCCTAGGTTCATGCCCCTAGCTTGGGGTTTGGAGAGGCAAAGTAACTCATGAGCAAATATTTGTAAATAGGGAGTAAAAAAGCTGTATTGATATTTCTATTATAATAAAAATGAGGATGTTCAATTCATTAGCAAGAACATTAGTGATTTAACCTAAACTGAATTAATACTTTCAAATTTGAAATATAAAAATTTGCCTTTAGTTACCATTTCAATCTAAATCAACTTTTTATTTCTTTTTTAGAAAGTATAATAGTTTTAAATATAGTCTGAAAAGGAAAAAAGACTGCCTCAAGAGCAGGCTTTCTAAAAGCATACGTTTCTTTCTGCCGCGGTCTTGATTAACTTCAGTTGATTCTTCATGAGATTTTCTCTGGTAGAGTTCAGAGAGGCAGCGAGTTAGCTCACTTTCAGCTTTGGAGGATTCTTCATTATCAGATGAGGCGGCCTGTAATAACCTATAAGACAAGATACATAGTATAAAGACAAATTCTAACTTTCCAAATCACCAGAATCAGAACAGGTACAGGGCTATCAACTTCATACACACATGTTATTCTTCAGCAGACTGAAGGTCCCATGAGAGCTGGAAGGTAAATATCTGTCTCCCCCTTTTTCTCTTTCTAAAATTTTGCTGTTAATTTGGAAATATGAACTTTTAAACCAGAAAAACAGAGAAAACAGTAGAAAAAGGTAAGAATGAACCTAGCATCAAGATTAGAGATAGCCAGGTGGTGGTGGCACACGCCTTTAATCCCAGCACTAGGGAGGCAGAGGCAGGTGGATCTTTGGGAGTTCGAGACCAGCCTGGTCTACAAGAGCTAGTTCCAGGACAGGCTCCAAAGCTACAGAGAAACCCTGTCTTGAAAAACAAAAAAAAAAGTTAGAGATTAAATTCTTGTTAATAGTTGCACCTGTTCCAGACTGTTAAAAGAAATTGAGCATTGCAGACATAGTTAAAGTCACAGTCCATCTTTTCTCACTACCCAGCATGATCTCTATTTTCTACGTTGTAAATTTTATAAAAATGATGTCATATTTTTTTGCAATTGCTCTTATTCAACATATTTTTCATTTGCATATAAATATCTCTAGTTATTCATCTTTACAAGTTTTATCAAAAGTATATGAGGGTTAGAGAGATGGCTCGGTGGTTAAGAATGTGCTGTTTTTTCATAGGACCCAGTTTCAATTCCCACATCTCTATCACCCATCTCTATCTGCAGCTTCAGGGGACAACTCTGGCCCCCTAGGTTACCTTCACTCATGTGACATATCTATATGCAGACATAGACATACACACCTAGATAGAATTTATCCTGGGTTTTACCATTCTGATAATTTTAAAGTGCTTTCCATATTTTTTAATTTACTGTTGTGTTTTCTGGATGATTAAAATCTGATTTGATCTTTTGGCTATCTTCTCTGCTGGCTCTCAATGCCACCCTTGTTTGTTATCTGCCACATACAGTTACTTTCCAGGTTCTGTTCTGTTTTGGCTTATTTGTGCACTAATGCTACACTGCCTCATGTACTAAAGTTTTACAGAAAATCTGCATGTCATGGGAGGAGGAACTTTCATTTTGATCTTGGATTTTGTTTGTTTTTGTTTTGTTGTGACAGGGTTTCTTATAGACTAGGCTGGCCTTGATCCGTTCAGAGATCCGCACATCTCTGCCTCCTGAGTGCTGGATTAAAGGCGTGCACCACTACCGCCTGGCAATACTGATTCTTTATCCCTTCTTGTACTTGATTCTTATTAACTGGTTCTTAAATTTCTCTTTAGAAATTTAGTCAGTGAAGCCTATGTTTCTTAGTCAGTGTTCTATTGCTGTGAAGAGACACTATGACCATAGTACCTCTTATAAAAGAAAGCATTTAGTTGGGGCTGGATTACAGTTTCAGAGGTTTAGTCCATTTTATCACGATGAGGAATAAAGGTGCACATAGACAGACATGGTAGCTAAGACTCTCTACATCGAGAGTCACAGGCAGCAGAAGAGACACACGTGCCATGGTGCATATGTAAAGGCCAGAGGATAACTTGCAGAAGTTACCCCTTCTTCCACCATTTGGTTCTTAGGATGAAACTCAAATCATGGGGCTTGGCAGCTTTAGTTACTGAACCATCTCAGCAATTCAAGTTTGCTTAATTTCTGCTTTCATTGATACGTAGTTCTAAATGTTTCCTGCTGCCATATATTTATACGGATAAACAGTGTGGTGTTTACATGAGAATGGCCTCATAGACGCACTCACATTTGATTGTTTGGTCCTCAGTTGGTAGACTATTAAGAATTAGGAGGGGTAGCCTTGTAGGAAAAGGTGTGTGACTGGGCTTTAAAAGCCCACACCAGGTCTCATCTCTCTCTTGACCTGCCTCCAACTTAACAATCAGATGTAAGCTCTCAGCTACTGCTCCAAACCATGTCTGTCTGCCTGTTGCCATACGCCCCACCATGAGAGTCATGGACTAGCCCTCTGAAACTGAAAGCAAACCCCTAATTAAATCCCTTTTTTATAAGTTGCTTTGGTCACAGTGTCTCTTCATAGCAATATAACAGTGATTAAAGGAGATGAATGTGCTTGTATACTATGTATTTATATTTGACTGAAATATTACTCTAAACGCATTTAAAAATTATCCTATTTTTCTATTCTCAGAAATTTACTTCATTTAAAGTGTCTTTTAGTACAAGAAAATAATATAGTAATGCAAAATGCAGAGAGCCACCATACTGCATCAAGTTGGCAAATCTGCAACAGTAAAACATGACACTGAGTTAATTTAAGGGTAAGCTCCCTTATGAGAAGCCTGTTCACATCTGACTATTGACTTTAATAATCAATATTCAAAAAGATGTATAAAGCTTTACCAAAATGATTCCATCAAGTCTGAAGTGGCACCACTGACGTTAGAGAAAGGAAACCACTTTTCCATAAGAGCTGGACTCCAGGGGCTGGTGCGACTAAGCTCCTGCTGGGCCCACTCTGGAACACAGGGGGCTAAAAGGACAGAAACAGAAGAAGACATCAGAACCAAGGAGAAAATTCAATTCTTTGTCCCTGGACTGACTCCCTCTCTCCAAAGGGCACGCAAATGCTCATTGTTAATAACAACCGCCATTCTGCACCACCGACTCCTGCAGGTCTATCTTGTCTGCGATAAAGGTGGGAGGGGGTGGGGAATACAAACACAATCTGAAGCTTTTTGCTCCTATTATTCTCACAACCTTTGATCTTATTTCTGAAATATTCCTCTAAATGCATTTTAAAATTGTGCTATTTTTCTATACTAAGAAATTTACTTCCTTTTAGTACAAGAATAAATAATGTACTAACATAAAAGCTGTCTAAAACCACAGACCAGAACCACCATATTGCATCAAGTTGGTAATTCTGAGACAGTAAGATGCAACGCAGAGTTATAGAAGAGTAGGTTCCCTTAGAACAGGCCTGCTAGGAGGTGTTTGGAGCACCAGACCAAGCTTCAGTAGGACCTCATGAATAGGATCTTATCAGGACAGAGAATGGTGGGGAGCCTGGACAGTAAGGCATCACACCAACTTACGCACTCCACTGAGCCATGCTAGAACACTCTGGCAAAATACTCAGAATGCTGTTTTACAGTATTCTAAAATAGCTTTCTGACCCGTTTCTAAAGACTTTACAAATAGCCTACACACACTTGACAAATAAGACAACGACACAGATACAAAATAATCCATTGCTTTGGTTAATATGTATTATTTCAAATATGCTAATACATCATCCTACCTAAAAAGCAACAATTGAATTTAGAGTGAGTTAACATAAACACAATAGGAGAACACAGTACTATCCACTGCCCTCTTCCAGCCCACACTCTTGCCTTCAAGCCACATTCTTTTCCTTGCCACTAGGCCATATCTCTAGAACACCAATCCCAATCTTTCCTTTCACTCCTTTCCACAGCAGCACCTTTACCTCTTATTTATGGAATGAAAAACATGCACTCAGCAGTTTACTTATGAATATAGTGCACCGTTTACAAAAGCTGTCTGTTAATTATATTACCGTGTGTGTGTGTAACAATATACACATGGAGATTAGGAGACAACTTTGTAGAGCTGGTTCTTTCTTTCTATACATGGGTTCCAGAGATCAAACTTAGATTCTCAGGCTGGGCAGCAAGCATTCTTAGTCCCTCTGAGCCATCTCCACAGTCCTCACAGTTCTTTTTGTAATTTTATTTGTCTGTGCACCACTTTGTGAAGTGCCTGTGACAGCTGTGAAGGCACCCATGATCTCATTACAGATGGTTGTGAGCCGTATGTGGGAGCTGGGAATTGAACGCAGGTCTCCAGGCTCTTAAGCACTGAGTCATCTCTCCAGCCCTCATGCAGCCTTCTCCACCCCAAGCTTTAAAATTAATTTTTCAGTGTATAAAATATAGGTTTCACTGCATTTTCATTCATTTAAATTTTTTTCATTGGGACTTTTATCATGCATCATTGAACCCTGTTCATATTTATCACCCCTTCCTAACCTGTCCCAATTCTGCTGTTCCCCTTCCCACCTTCAAACAGCTCTCCAGCTTCCATGTCACATATATATGTATGTATACAGAAAGACAGGGCCCACATGAGAGAAAAATAGAATATTTTGTCTTTTTTTTTAAAAAAAAAATATTTTGTCTTTTTGTACATTGTTATTACTCATGTCCCTCCTGCTTTTTTTAATCTCCTTCTACTTTTATGTCCTATCCATCTACATGTATAGTCATAAACTATATAGTAAGAGTCAAGCTTCAAAAAAAAAAGCCAGGGGCCGGGCTGTGGTGGCGCACCTTTAATCCCAGCACTCGGGAGGCAGAGGCAGGCGGATCTCTGTGAGTTCGAGGCCAGCCTGGTCTAGAAGAGCTAGTTCCGGGACGGGCACCAAAGCTAGAGAAACCCTGTCTCGAAAAACTAAAAAAAAAAAAAAGCCAGGCTTCATCTTATGACGACTTTCAAAGTGTTCTATAGAGACTTCAGCTGAAGGCCTTCGGAATTTCTAAAACGAGAAACTTAAACTGCCTATAGCTTATAATAGGGCTTGCTTTTTATCTGTCTTACAACATCCTAGGGTTCCGCCACACGCATGATGGAAAGGGCTGGAAGAGACTGCAAACCACCTCATGCCAGGCTAATTACCGGTGGGAAAACTTACCAGAAGAAACAGGATCTTCAGATAAATTATGAACCTGATTCAGTACACTATCTATAACATCTGAGAAAAGGGATGCCTTTTCCTGGGGGCCTTCAGCCGCAGCTGTCTGGAGAAAATGTCTTTGAAATTCAGCTTCTTTGGCTTGGAACACTGTGAGAATCATCGCATTGGCAGAGAATGGGGAAATAATTCCTGTGATGGGGGGCCAGCCTTCACCAGGATCCACACTGGCAACCTGCAAAGAAATGCTAATTAGTTGAGACTATTATTGTCAATATGCCTAAAAGAATGTAGCCTACTAGGAGACAGAACAATAGTTGGCTAACAGTGGCAGAAGAGAACTTACAGTTACTAATTATACAGTCCCTAAATCTCAACCTATAAGAAAAAGTTTACAGTGCCAGTAATATTTACTATGTGCTTATTGTCTCTGCATCCTTCCAATTGTATTTGCTTTATTTTAGTAGTGAGAAGCAGGAAAACAAGATTTATTCAATTGGGAAATAGAATAAAGAACTCCTGGCCCACTTTCTTCAAGTCTAGAATATGGCAACCAAAGCAAGCACAGCTATATATACATGCGTTACACGTTTGCCAAATCTTACAACCACTTAATTTAAAATGATTATCACTTCCACTTTATAGGATAGATTGAAGCTTAGGAAAAAGCTCCTTGTTCAAGATCACCTGTTGGTTTAAGAAAATGTTACTAGGTACACCTGACTTCAGAACAAAGTACTTCACTGTGAGGCAATACAATCACTGAAGGATTTAGCCAACACAACATCTGAGCAGTAGAGCTGAGAACTAATCCAGACGCCTGACTCCCCAAGCTTGTCTACCTAGTATAACCAAGTTTTGTATCACATTAGTAATAACACAATAAAGTGTTCTTTCCACTGGAGTATGCAACTCTTAGGACAGTTCCCACAGATCTAGAATCTTCCTCTAGAATCTTTTACCACAGGATCCAGAATGAAGATATTTCCCTGAGATTACAAAGGCAAAGAAAAATAAGGAATTTGAGAGTAATTTCAAAATAGGCATCATAGTTGGGTGTGGTGCTACACAACATTTATCCTAGCACTGGAGGGTCAGGGGCAGGCAGATCTCTGACTTCAAGGCCAGTCTGGTTTACAAAGTTGAGTTCCAGGCCAGCAAGGGCTACAAAGTGAGACTCTTAAAAAAACCAAAGCAAAAGGAACAAAAGAAGCCACCATTTTAAAGTCAAAGTTGGATATATTTGTGTTCCTTTCAGAAGACAGTTCTAAGTTTGAGTACCTATTCTTAAGTTATTATATTTATTTTTACATTATACAGCTTTTTCTTAAATAGATTAAAATCAAAGTATATTACAGAATATTTAATAAATAGTGAGAAACCACCCATCATCTCATTCTCATTCAACACTCATTGGGTCAACTACCTTTTCCCTATGTAAATTCAGGTTCTTTAACTTAACTGGATTCATAATGTATGCAACTTCACAAATGGTTTCTTCACTAATAATCATCATTTTTGCTATGCTTCAGTATAAACAATATTATTTGAAAAACACCACCAATTTCAGTAAGAGTGTATCAGGTAGGCGATCCTTGGCATTTTGTGAACAAGCTTGTCTCACCTCACCAGTGTGCTATTGACAAGAATCCCTGATGTGTGGAGGACACCTACCAGATGGAATTCTTCAGCAGTCAACCTGCTTACCAGCTCCTGAAACAACAGCCTTTGAGCCCCGGGACTTTGTAGCATCCAGTTGTCCGTGCCTAACTCGCTACTCATTGAGAGAGACCACTGGGCCACTGAGCCTATTAGAAATATTTGGATTGGCTTCTGGAAATGTCTCTGATGCATGGCTAAGGGCTCTAGGGAGATTGCCCATGTTTCTTGAATTTCTTTTCCTGGTAGAAATAAAGAATATTAAAATTTTAATGTATGGAATAGTTTCTAAAAGAGATTTCATAGCAAGAATGAAAAGACTCAGATTTCCAGTTGAGACAGTGGGTAATGTCACTCAATTCACACTTCAACCCTCAGTCTGTGGTCTACAAGCTATCAGAGGAGATACACAATGGGTATAGTACCAGAACTTCTCAATCACAAAAAATAAGACTGCCTGACTAGTGTGGTGGTAAATGTCCATAATCCTAGCATCCAGGTGCCTGAGGGGGAAGATACAGAGTGGCCTAGGCAGCCTGGGCTACATACTGAGGTCCTGTCTCAAAGAAGACTCAAAAACAGAACTGGAAGAAAAAAAAAACCCTACTTTGGTAAGATCAGAATATGGTTCAGTGATAGATAATTGCCTAGTACGTAGGCTCTAGGTTCAATATCAAGGTACCAGATAGAAAAAAAAATCTTATAGCCGGGCGGTGGTGGCGCATGCCTTTAATCCCAGCACTTGGGAGGCAGAGGCAGGCGGATCTCTGTGAGTTCGAGACCAGCCTGGTCTACAAGAGCTAGTTCCAGGACAGGCTCCAAAACCACAGAGAAACCCTGTCTCGAAAAAACCAAAAAAAAAAAACAAAAAAAACCAAAACTGTATTATATATTATCTTCATAATTCTAAAGGCTGAATGGTAAATTGCTTAAACAAATGTACTCTTTAAATTTTTTTATATATGTGTATGTATATGTACATACATGTGCCTAGTGTCCTCAGGTCAGAAGAGGATGTTGCAACTCCTGAAACTGGAGTTACAGATGGTTGTGAGCCACCATGTGGGTGCTAGGAACCAAGCAGGTGTTCTCTCCAGCCTCCAAAATACTCTTAAAAATTCTTTAAACTGGCCAACTCTTGAATCATACACCTAGAATCTCACCATTTAGGAGGTGGAGGCAGTATGACCAGCAAGCAGTTCAAGGCTAGCAAGTCTGAAACCAGCTTGAGATCTTACCTCAAAATCAAACAAACAAAAAAACACCAAGAAAAAAAAAACTAAAAGTCCTTAAGCTGCACATAATTACAACATAGTTTAAACTACCCATCTCTAATGCAGTATTTCCCTGTGAATGCAGATATATTCAGAATGAGCTTCACCACGTAGTAAATCATATGGGAAAAATTTTGTGAGGTTGTTGGTTTTTCCTGGTAACAAGAACTGTTTGAGGATTTTGTAACTTATTTCTTCTGTAATCATCCTCTTTTTATATGATCTCTAATTTATCAGTTTCTTCTACAAGGCAGTGTGCTTGGGTATCTGAACAATATTACCCTTCTTTTTTGGAAGGGCTGGAAAGCTTGTGAAAGAACGTGTTTCTTCCACACGTGCACTGGCAGTCGTACTACAATTCAGTCTTCCTGTGGTGTCTATTTTGCTTATGGATTTTAAAAATTCTTTCAGTGAAATTGAGTACTGGCTACAGGAAATGCTAAAGAAACTGGAAGTATGCCTTGAGGGAAAAAAATAAGATTCTTTTAAAAAGCTATTTGCTTACCTTTAACAGGGAGAAACAATGTCCCTGCAGTCTGGGGAAAGGAGGCTTCATACTCAGGAGAATTATAGAGTAAGCAGTTTACAGTGGCATCTATTGGCAGAGCTGAGATCCACGGGGAGAGGTGAGGTTCATGTGACAGCTTGCCACCACTCTGCAGTACCGTTTCCCTGACTTTAGTAAAACCCAGGCTCCAGGTTTCGGATGGCAAGATGGTGCCTCCTCCATGGTGGAGCAGTTCACAAACTGTCCAGTACCCAACGTGGTCTGGGGAGGCCCACAACTAAAATGAACATGACAAAGAGCTTAGGTTAGTGTAAATTAAGCATTTATGAATAAACTAGAGGAAATTGGGGAAAAGTTGATACCAACATTAAAGGGTCAAATTATACAATTAATGTGTCTGTTGAACCAAGTACAAATAACGGCTAGCATCTATTACTACACAGTCATAATTACCACATAACATTCCTTCAAGAAAACAGAGTACTGGGGAGATGACTATCAATAAAGAGCTTGCCTTATAGGTGTAAGGACTTGAATTCAAACCCCAGAACCCAGGTTAAAAAGCCAAACACAGTGACACACGCTTTTAATCCTAGCACCCAGAAATAGAGTGTTTATCTTTAGGGCACACTGGCTGGCTAACCTACTTGGTTGAGTTCCACTTGAGCAACACCACCCAAAATTGCCTACTGCCCTCCTACACACATGAAACACAAATGAATATAAACTACACAGAAAGAAAAGATTCATTTTTTTAAAAGTAGTCCTCTTTTTAGTGCTTTTCATGTTTTATTTATATGCATATATCTGTATAAGTATATGCAGTGTATGTGGGTGTCCTCAAAGGCCAGCTAACACTACATACAGTTATGAACCGCCCAACATGGGTGCTGGGAACCAAACTCAGGTCCTCTTGGGAGAGCAGCAAATACTCTTCAGTCCTGGGCTGCTCTTCCAGAGTACCCAGATTCAATTCCCAGCAGCCACATGGTACCTAAAACTATCTGTAACTCCAATTCCAGGGGATCTGACACCTTTTTCTGAACTGCAAGGGCACCAAGAGCACAAGTAATTCAGACATAAATGCAGACAGAACACAACCAGTCCAAGAATGAAATCACCTTCATGTTTGTAAAAATGACACTTCCATGGACTTTGATAGGTCAACTAAATGTCACAGCACTTGGGAGGCTAAAGCAGGAAGACTGAATTCCAGGACAACCTGAGCTATACACCGGTTTCAGTTTTAAAAACAAAAAACACAATATATTCTGAAAGTTTTCTTTCAATTGTGCACACCATATAAGTGTTGTAACAGCAAATAACAATTAATTCATCAATTAATCTGTTATCATACATGCAGTTCACTATGTGGAAGGAAGCAAACTAGCTCAGATATCACTGTTACGACTTTTTTTTCTGCCAAAAGGATAGAAGCAAATCTGTTGAAACTGCTTCAGCCAAGACCAGCTTGGAAAGGTGGAGTGGGGCTGTTTGCAGATGAAGGCAAAGCTTTAATAGAGCATGTTGACTTTTCATTTACATGTGTTAA
Organism: Alexandromys fortis; assembly: GCF_014885135.2. Lineage (NCBI taxonomy): Eukaryota > Metazoa > Chordata > Mammalia > Rodentia > Cricetidae > Alexandromys > Alexandromys fortis. Next base: position 4,207,300 of record NW_026067965.1, read on the forward strand.
ATATATATAATTTATCATGTGTATGTATATATGTGTATAGATATATATTTATAATTTATTATTATACGTATATAGGTGTTTTTCTTGAATGTATACACCACTTGCTTGCCTGGAGCCTTTCAGAGGCCAAAAGAGGATGTCAGATCCCCTGGAGGTGGAGTTACAAAAGGTTGTAAACAGGGAGCAAGGAGATGGCTCAGTGGTTAAGAGCACTGGCTGCTCATCCAGAGAGACCCAGGACCCAGGTGGAAGCCACAACTGTCTGTTAACTCCAGTTCCAGAGGATTCAATACCTTCACATAGACATACAGGCAGGTAAAACACCAATGCACATTAAAAAGCAGGGCAGTGATGGTGTGTGCCTTTAATCCTAGCACCTGCCTTTAATCCCAGCACTGGGGAAGCAGATATCTGTGAGTTCAAGGCCAGCTTGGTTTCAAGATGGCCAGGACAACTCAGAGATACCTTAGCTCAGAAAAAAACAAAAACAAAAAGCTATAAGCCTCCAGGTTGGTACTGGGAATGAATACAAATCCTCTGGAAGAGCAATCAGTGTTCCTAACTTTAGTCATCTTAACACTTAACATAATTTTTTTTTGTTTTTGCTTTTTTTTTTCCAAGACAGGGCCTCACTGTGTAGCTCTAGTGAGTCCTGGAACTCACTACATAGATCAGGCTGGCCTTGAACTCAGAGATCCACTATACCCAGATTTAACAAAATGTTTTCATTAGACCCAGAGGGATGGCTTAGCAGTTAAGAGTACTGGCTGCTTTTCTAGAACCAGGTCCACTTCTTGGCACCCACATGGCAGCTGGCAACTACCTATAACTACAGTTCTAAGAAATCTGACACCATCTTCTGGCCCCTGTAGACATACATGCAGACAAAACACCCATACGTAAAATAAAGCCAAACAATTTTGATTAATTCTTGGAGAATTTCTTTTAATGTACTTGATGATATTTACCTCTCATTTTTTCCCCCTAAATCTTAACATTCTGAATGATTATTGCTGACTTCTCATCTCTAGTCTTGCTATTTCACCAGCTCCTGGTTTAGAGCTGTGTATTCTAGGAAGTGGAAGCTCTCCTCCTGGTTAAATCACTGTCCAAATCTTCTCATTGAACAGAACAAAACCCATGACTCAAGCCAGGCCTGGTGGAGCAGCACTTCGCCTTCCCGACTCTCTGTTCTCCCCAGTGCTTCATGGATCCCCAGGGCCTAGCCTTTCTATTTGTAATGTACAAAGTTCATTCCCAGCTCACACTCTTCTCTAAGTCTGGGAATGTTCTTCCCAAGCTTTCACGATCTTCCTCATTCACTGTCCAATTCTGCTAGGAAAGGCCTTCTTCCCTAAGGACACCTCTAACACAGTAACCACCTGCCTGGCCTCACCCAGCCCTTTTCTTTGGAGCAAGTTTTGAAATCATCACTTATGTGCTCATCTTTTAACACATCTTCCACACTAGAAAATAAACTCTATTTTAGGCCGGGCGGTGGTGGTGCACACCTTTAATCCCAGCACTCAGGAGGCAGAGGCAGGCGGATCTCTGTGAGATTAAGGCTAGCCTGGTCTACAGAATGAATTCCAGGACAGGCTCCAAAGCTACAGAGAAACCCTGTCTTGAAGAAAAAAAAAAAAAATAAGGAGTATAAACTCTATTTTAGCGGCTTGTTAATTCATATCTTTAATAAATAATGTAACAGAAATAAAAATTAAACTTTATATTTTCACCTTATAATTTTACATATATACATATGAAAAAGACCAGGAGGTCAAGGTTGAGATTTTTGTTTGCTTGCTTTTTTTGAGATAAAAATCTTTCTATGCACCCTGGCTAGCTGTGACAATCCTGCCTCGGCTTCCCATAGGCCATCATCATTGAAGTGGTATTTTAGAACAGATGGAAAATGACAGACGTGTCCAGCTGGAACAGAATAGACAAAGTTCTACATGCCACAACCACAAAAGGTTTTTGGTTTGTTTGTTTTGGAGACAGAGTCTCTCTCTACATAGCCCAGGCTGTCTGGAGCTCACCATGTAGCCTTGAACTCAGAGAGATCCACCTGCCTCTCTCTGCCTCCTGAGTGTTGGGATTAAACGTGTGGGCTGGGTGGCCACCACGCCAAGCCAACAACAAAAGTTAAGACAGCTTTAGAAGGGGGAGGGCTAGAGGTGCAGGAAGACAGGGCAGCACAAGACAAAACAAGCAGTCAAGATTTGTGACCTGAGCCGGGCGGTGTTGGTGCAAGCAAGCCTTTAATCCCAGCACTAGGGAGGCAGAGGCAGCGGATCTCTGCGAGTTCGTGGCCAGCCTGAACCACAGAGTGAATTCCAGGACAGCCAGGACAACACAGAGTAACCCTGTCTCGGAAAAACCAAAAAAAGAAAAAAGATTTGTGGCCTGGCCGAACCAAACTTCCACATGCTGGAACAAAGTACTGTGCAGGAAAATTAAGTACGCGAAAGCACACAGCTACCAAAGCACTGAGGCTCTTTCACACTCGTACTTAGTAAATACCCAGAATCTACTCATTTTGTTGGAGAAAACTGTCCCTCTTTGGGACCCGCAGGGGTTTCTTCGGAAGGGACGCGGGGTCATGATGCACCGTTCATTTTGGGTCTATGGCCCTCTACAGAGCCTGCCAAGTTCTAGCTGGCGGGGAGTCCCGGATCCGAGACTGCTCTCACCTTGGACCGCTCGGTGGTGTCCACCCAGTACAAGGTTATATTTCGGGCGATCATGACCTCCTGGACCCTCTTGGGCAGCACCTTCTCCATCACCTGCCGGGGGGTTAGCGGCACGCATTGGGCCTGGGCCTCGCACCCGGACACGAACTGCAGCAGCTCCCTCTGCGAATGCGGACAGGGCGCCAGGAGGAAGACGGCGTTCCCAAAGCCCCCGAGCGCGGCCTGGGCCTCCCGGGCCTCGCTGTCGGCGTCCAGCAGTCTCCGGCCGCTGCTCCGCAGGATCGGCTTCGTGGGAGACGTGATCTCCGGCCGATCCCACTGATAGTCTAGCAGCGTCTCCATCAGGGCGCCGTGCGTGTGGGTGGCCCTGGGCGTCGGGCCGGGCAGGTGGGCGCCCGGAGCACGATCCCCGAGCCTGGCCTCCAGCTCCTCCTCGAAGTCTTCCCAGGAGCGGCTCCCCAGCTCGCGGAAGTCAGACACGCGGGAGGGTCGGCTCCGGGCCCCCTGGGAGTCAAAGAATTTGAAGGCCCAGTGGACCCGGGCCAGGCCGAAGCGGCAGCTTAGGTAAGTGAGGAGGCGCAGGGCGGCGCGCCGGGCCGGGCCATAGCGAGCGGCTTCGCCCGCGGTGTCCACCAGCAGCAGCACTTTGTGACAGCAGGCCATCTTCGGCCGCCACCGGGCTCAGCCCCGGACGCGCGTTGCCCTTCCCGAGGCAAGGCACTCTGCTCAGTGAACCAGCGCCATTGCCTGCTTCTCTAAGGCTCCGAAGCCTCCCGCGCTCCGCGACAGCTGCCGCTATTGGAGGAGCTGGTTCCCAAGCTTGCTTCTTATTGGCTGCGAGCTGAACGTAAGTTACGTAAGCACTCCCATTTTTAACCCTAACTGGAAGGAGTGTAGAAAAGCTCCGCTTGATTGGTGGAGGATGTGACTGTGGGCGGGGCGATGAATTCCGGGGGAGAAACTCAGTCGTCATTGGCCTGAGCCTTCGTTTTAAAATTTAAAGAGGCGGTACTTCGGGGGCGTGTGCATGTGGGAGGCGGGGCTTGTTTCCTGGGACCCCGGAGCCTGGGCGGTGTGCGGGCAGGGGTTTGGCGTGGCTTGGGTCAAACTGTCTTTAGACTACTCTGAAGTCTTTAGGGAACAGAATCCGATGACGGAGGCTTTAGTTTTTTTCAATAAAGATGAATTTCATAATATTCACTCTCGGGAGGCGGAGGTAGGAGGATCGAGGGTTCCAGGGCAGCCGGGCAACAGGGAGTACAGTGGAAGGGATGTGGATCCCGTGAAGGACAGGAAGGCAGGGGAAAGGTTTCCTGAAAGGAAGGGAAGTGACAAAATTCGATATACAGACCACTAAAGGAGTCAAAATAGAAGCAGTAAGATCCACGAAGAGTCTGCAGAACATCTGGGAGGCTGACTTACAAACTAAGGAAACAACAAACACACCAGAGAGTACCTAAGTCAGTTCTTTGGGTGCAAAAAAAAAAAAAAAAAAAAAAAAAAATTAAACCAAAAAGTCTATATTCC
>NW_026067965.1:4219530-4227089 GCF_014885135.2 Alexandromys fortis
AATATATATTCTTCATTATATGATTTATAATTATGCACAATTCTATAGTCCGCACAATATAACTGTATAGCTTATATTGTTTTTTCTTTAACTAGAAATTTTATTTATTTTTAAAATGTAATTTATTTTATACGTATGGATGTTTTGTTTGCATGTATATTTGAGAACCATGTGGGTGCCCAGGACCTGAGGAGGCCAGAAGAAGGCATCAGATCTCCTGGGTCTAGAGTTACAGACAGTTAGGAATCACCATCCGTGTGGGTGCTAGGAACGTCTAACCCGGGTCCTCTGAAAGAGCAGCCAATACTCTTATCTGCTGCCCCAAATCTCTCCAGCCCCAAATGTTATATTTTATTTATATAAAAAAAAAAACCTTATCTATGTACTGTCTTAGGGTTTCTGACGCTGTGATGAAATACCATGACCGAAAGCAAGTAAGGAAGGAAAGAGTTTAATTGGCTGATATTTCCACATCATTGTCCATCACTGAAGGAAGCCAGGACAGGAACTCAAGCAGGGCAGGAACCGGGAGGTAGGAGCTGATGCAGAGGCCATGGAGGGGTGCTATTTATTGGCTTGTTCTCATGGTTTATTCAGCCTGCTTTCTTACAGAACCCAAGACCACCAGCCCTGGGATGGCTCCGCCCACAATGGACTGGGCCTTCCCACATCAATCACCAATTAAGAAAACGCCCTACAGGCTTGTCTGTAGCCAACCTCAATGAGGCATTTTCTCAACTGAGGCTCCCTTCTTTCCAAAAACTCTAGCTTGTGGCAAGTTGACAAAAAAACAGCCAGCACATACACTTATGTATTAAATATAATTGCTTGCTTTGGTTAGAAATATAAATCAAGTCTGGTGGCACAGGCCAGTCATACTGCCTACTTGGGAGCTTCAGGCAGAAGGATTGGAAATTTAAGGCAACCAGGTAAGTTAGCTACCGGCTAGCAAGACCCTGTTTCCAGATAGAAAGGAAAGAAAATGGACTGCGCATCTAACTCAGAGGTAGAGCATGTGCTTAGTGTCATCCGAGAGGCCCTGGTTCAAAACCCAGATGGCTCAGCAGTTCAGAGTGCTTGCTGCTTTTCTAGAGAACCAGAGTGCAGATTCCAGCACCCACATGAGGCGGCTCACAACCACCTGTAACTCCGGCTCCAAGGAGCCCACCGTTCTCTTCGGGCATCCACATGTGCACATATGTTTGTTTGTTTGTTTGTTTTGAGAAATGCTTACAAAACCATGCCCTGCCATCTCAGGAAGAATCCCACCCACTGCTTAACAGGAGGGACAGGGAAACCAAAAGAGGGCAGGGTGAGGAAGGGATCCAGTGTTCTCCACGGTGCTGCACACTAGGCTAGTCAGTGTGCCTGAGACCTACTGCAGAACAGTTAAATCAGAACTCAGTGTGGACCCAGCGGGTGTGGAGTTTGGTGCTCCCAGGTTCAGGTGAATCTCCTGTGCCCTGGGGGTCGAGAGCCACCCTTTGAGGTCAGTGCTTCTGAGTCCCCTAAAGAGCTGTGCCCTGGGTCTCGTTGCAGACTTTACCACTTATTAAGACGATGCCAATGCATTTTTTATGGCTATGTTCACAAACCACCATTAACTTCGTTGCACAACACAAATCTCTTCTATTCTTACCTTTCACAATAAGCCTCGCTGAGTGGGCCTCACGCTACATCTGGAGGCTCCAGGGATTCGCAGGGAAAATCCTGAGTGTCTATCTGATGGGGTTTTCTAAGGTCACACGCTCATTCCTAACTCATCACTATGGACTAGACTATAACATGTCCTAACCCTGACCAGCGGGCCCAGAATGAGCTTCTTGTCAGGGAAGAGGGTGGTGGAGCAGAAACCACCCAGTTCCCGGTTAGCTCATTCATTCATGAATTCACAGCACTGGAGACCTTAACCAGTGATAACCTCTGATTTATAACTAAATTCCTAGAAGTTAGAGAGTTCAAAAAGTATGGTGTGAGCCTACAATCTGGGCTGAGCTCTGCTGGCATAGGCTATATTCCAGACGTTTCCACAGTGACCTGGCTTCCAGGCCAGGAGTGACAGGTTTTCCCATACCTCTACCCTGTTGCCTTTTAGTTCATAAGAGGGCTTGATAGTCACACCCCATAGTATGATGGCTTTGGTTCAGTGGGTATTGCCAGTGAGAGGCACCTGGAACTAGAGTTGTGTGGGACTTGGCAGAGCCCTTGACCTCGAATAGGCGGGAACGGGACAAATGGACCGCCTCTGTTTATGTATCCACAGTTAAAGGTGGGGACAGAGGCCAGCTATGGAGTAGCCAGTTCCAGGCACCCTGTCGAGCCCAGGAAGGCAGGACCTTCAGGGTTCCTCCATGCTCTGGCTCCTTACCTCATGAGGAAAGCAGTAACTGGTTTTCAGGCCTCTCAGGCCATAAGGCTCCAAAGAAGATTTCTTAGAATTCTGGTGGGTGGCAGTCAGCTGCCACGCCAGAGTGATCATGTGTCCCATTTGCCTGGGGCAGTCCTGTTTGCACCTGTTGCCTCCATGTAATTATTAATAGTTCCCCTTCTCTGTCCGCTTTAGATGTTGCAGGCCAGGGGTCCCTAGGTAAAGCCCTTGTTCATCCTATACTGCAAGAAGTTGACAGGAAAAGCTTGCCCAGGAGTTGGGGACAGGAGTCCTTGTCTTGTCCTGTTGCTGCTAAGCTGGGGGACTTTAAGCATGTCCATATTTCTCTCTTGTCTCAGTGGCTTCACGTCTAACTTGGGGGGTTAGGTGGGATAACCCATTATAGGTGGCCTGAGAGTGAGATGCTATCCCGGGTGGGGCGGGGTCCACTCAACTCATAGGCCAATGAGCCTTTGACTCACTGTCCTCCAGGAACCCACGCACCTCTCTGTGCCACGGCTCATTTGTGTCTCCCAGTTTCTCTCTGTCTGGGGCTCCAGGCCAAATGGGACCTGACTGATGCCTGTCCGCCCACCTCTCCTCCCCTTCGCTGTTCCAGCCAGACCATTATTTTTTAGCCTGCCCTGCATAGCTGGGTGTAGTCTGGGACTAAGTCCCCAGCAATTTTCTCTCTGTATCCTTCCAGGCGATAGAGTCAGGGCTGTCACTTCAGGGATGTTGCGTTAAGTGCCTGGCTCATGTAGAGATTCTCCAAGGCATTTATGACATTTACTTCTCTGTCTTGTTATTGACTACCTGGAGAGCCCAACCCCAGTCCTCACAGGGTCGTTTGAGAACTAAGGGGAGTGATTTACCCACGTGAAACTCGGAGGCTTCCTTCCTCTAGCTCTCTGTCGCTGGAAGTTTCTATGAAAACTCATTGCTTAGTTCCACCTTAAATGCCCTGTTCCACCTTAACTGCCCTGTTTCGCTGGTCTCAGAACTAATGTGTAGGATGCAGCAGTCTGGACGCTTTGAACCCTTTAAACACAGCTGCTCTGGAGATCTCTATCCCAGCAAGGCCAAGCTGCCAAGCTGACCTTGAACTTCCTTCTCTAATTCCCAATCCTTCAGTACTGATTTTAGGAGTTTTCCTCAAGCAGAGTATTAGAGAATATCAGTTTTACGATCTAACTCTCAACTAAATGGAGTCTTACCCCTTCTGAACCAAGACATCTTTTTACCCCCTCTTTGAGAGAGGGTCTCACTATGCAGCCATGGCTGGCCTTGCATAGATCTGCTGATCTCTTCCTCCTGAGTACTGAAATTAAAGGTGTTCTCCATCATATCTGGCCTGATGCATGCTCTCTCTCTCTCTCTCTCTCTCTCTCTCTCTCTCTCTCTCTCTCTCTCCCTTTCTCTTTCTCTCTCTCTCTGGTTTTTCAAGACAGGGTTTCCCTGTGTAACTTTGGAACCTGTCTGGAACTTGCTATTGTCTATAGACCAGGCTGGCCTCTAACTCACAGAGATCCACATGCCTCTGTCTCCTGAGTGCTGGGATTAAAGGCATGGGCCACCATCACCTGGTGATCTTTTTGACAAAGGAGCAATTGTCTCTGATTCTCAGAACCTGGAAGGCTTTCTGAGGTTGTATGCAGAAAGGCTCAGGCCTGTGAGAGGAGTCAACAAATGTTTATCCTGTTCTCTTCTTGGTTGCTAAGAATATGCAGTTTTCTATGGGGCAAGATAAGCAAGCTAGCAAGAGTCTTTAGTTTGTCTGCGCATAAATGAGTCCAAGGCTGAAGCTGTGGCTTGGTTGGGAGAGTGTTCCCCTAGTGTATCCAAAGCCCTGAGATCAGTTCCTACCACTATAGAAACAGGCATGGTGGAACCTACCTGTAATCCCAGCACCCAAGATGTAGAGGCAGATGAGGCTGTAGAGATGGCTCAGTCTGTCCTTCCCAAAGACCCTGGGTTCGACTCCCAGCAGCCACATAGCAGTCCACAGTGGCCTGTAACTCCAGTCCAAGGGAATCTGATGCCATCCTCTGACCTCCAAGGGCACCAGGAACTTACGTGGTATACATACATGCAGGCAAAACACATAAACATCAAATCAAATTTAAAGGTTAAAAGAAGAGGTGGTGGCAGGAGGGTCAGGAGGCTGACATGCTTCTTTGCTACTCAGTGAGTTTGAGGGTCACCTGGGATACATGAAACCTTGTCTCAAAAAGAACAGTGCCTTCCACACTTAGCTGCTCGGAGAAATCATGCTTATGTTCATGATTTCATGGGTCAGAAACCTGAAAAGGAACCTAGTGCAGTTCTTGCCGGCAATCTCCACGCAGTTACAGTCAGATGGTTGCTGTCATCACCTGAAGACTTAACTGGGCCAGGTGTACACCATGACTCACTTCCATGACTGACAGCTGATGTGGGCTATTGTCTGCAGCTCCATCCGGGACTGGTCAACCAGACCTCTGCAGAGGCCTCTCCAGGATTCTCTCCTGTTAGTTAGATTTCTTACAGGGCTTACAATCTACGATCAAACCCTAGTACTGAAGTGGGTAGGGGTGAACCTGAACTATACTTCTCTTTAGAGGGAATGACAAAGTTATCATTGGCTGTCGTGTGAGACAGAGAAATTATTGAGGCCATCTTCATCGTATCTCCCAAGTCTTCAGAACTCGGGCTTTTGTAGCTGTCAAGATTCTTGTGCATAAGCCAGACAAAAAGTGCTGGTTAGTGAAGATGCCATGTGGGGTGGTTTTTGGGTTCCCAGAATTAACAGAGGCTAGAAGGCCAGGATGGAAGCTGGACCAGGACTGAGGAGCTTCAGAAGGCTGGGCAACAGGTACCCCATAAAGGAGAAAGCTTATGAACTGTCCTTTCTAGCACAGGCCCATACTGAGGGACACTGATGGTTAGCAACATCTATGACCCCAGGGCCCAGCTTGTTGACAGCAGTCTATAAAGAGGGAAGCTGAAGAAGAGCAAACTGATTGGTTCATGACACACTGCATTTTAACTGGGTAAGCCTGGACAGAAAGGGGTACCACTAGGACCTCTTAAAAGTTCTGTTGGCCTACTGTGGAGGCTGGGTATAATGGGAGACTCCAAAGAAGGTGCTCTGAGGGGCCCAGAGAGATGGGTGTCTGGATATTTGCAAATCTCTGTGTTCCCTAGACAACCTTCAGCCCTGGACAGCTCCATCACCACCTCCACCCCATCCCCGTAGCATATGGTCATAATGGTCATATGTGCTAAAGGCACAGCCCCTCAAGGAACACTTCATGGAGGTACGACAGCTTTTTTTTTTCCTCTCAAGACTAAAAGAACTATTTTTAAATTTTGTAATTATATTTTTAATGTTTGACTAGGCCATACGGCCAGCGAAAGAATATTAAAAGGAACACAGCGAGGCCGTCTGGCTCCCACTTCTGTTCCCTGCCTGCCTACTCATTTAATCCTCTTTCTCCCCTACCCGTCCTGATTGTAGCGCCTTGGGTATGTTCTTTTTGAGGTTTTATAGAACTCTCTATGTAGACCAAACTGGCCTCAAACTCACAGAGATCCACCTGCCTCTGCCTTCAAGTGCTGGAATAACCCCGCTCACACTCAGCTTTAGGTTTTATTTTAGTAAGTCAGTATTGAGTTCATGCACATCATTTCTCACCACCACCACCATCTTCAGAGCCTTGGGGATGCCCATTTGTACCCAATGGATTCCTCAAGCCCAGAGGGACTAAGAATTTTCTCCAGGTCACCCAGCAAGGGGAAGAAGACAGCATGTCCAAATGCAAGGTCTGCCGTCTTTCCACCATTCCCCACTGACAGGCCTTGAGTCTTTAAAACCCAGGCATTATTGTTCCCATTTTACAGGTCAGTAGAGGTGTGAGGGGGTAACATCCCCAAGACTGAAAAAAAATACCACAAAGCTTTGTGTACCATTACATATTGACTTCCTAAGTGAGCAAATGCTTGTGGTACCCGGAAAGTTTGCGCAGCAGAACCAAAACTCGCCAGCCAAAGGATGTTTTTGATGTTAATTCAAAGTGACCTATGAGTAGAATGGTCCAGAAATGTGACCAATGAAAAAATACCACCTGATGATAGTGTCTTTCTTCACCCTTGAGTTTCTGGTGCTCTGAATACATTCATTGGCTTCCCTAGCTTGTTAGATGTAGTCCCTCTGTGAAGACCAATGTCAAAGGGCTCTCTTGTGGTCCCTGTGAGGAACCAGGCTAGCCTGTGACTCCAGGTCTGTCCCGTGGACATTCCCTAGGGCTCTCTGTCAGCATTCTGGGCCTGAGCCATGCTATTCTGGGTCCGTTAGGCAGCATCTCAAGTAGACTCCAGGTTCCAGTCCCACAGGGATGCTAGGGACTCTGTTAGGGGTGTGGGTCAGCCAGTGAAAAGGGGCCGCTCTTAGAATGAGTGTGACATCTCTGCTTCCTTATCGAACCTTAAGATGGTCATCATAGATCCCTGCTAAGCCTGTTCTCAGAGGCTGTACTTCTCCCTTCAGTGGCTGTTCTGTGGCCCCTAGAGGCCTGGGGATCTAGATGGACGCTGCAACCTTCTCTTCAGTCCACTGGTCTCCATTGCCATGTGCTTGGGTGTCATCCCCAGTGAGATGTGCTGGCCTGACTTCAAGCCTCTTCCTTCTCTGGCTATGGAGAACAAACAGCATGGTAGCATCTCAGCCTTTGCAATAAGTCGGCCAGGGGTTTGATCTCTGGTTAGGCCCTTAGCTTGCCCAAGAACTCAGTTTTCACTTCCAACATGTGTCTACAATATTGTAAATTGTTGCAAATTTAAGGGTATGAAGGAGAGTTTTGCTGGCAAGGCTTCTGTGGTGTCTGGCTATTTTCAAACAGGACAATTCTCTGGGACCTTGGTGATCCATGCTGGCATGGCAGAACCCTCAGAGTTCCCAACACACTGACCGGGGCTCCGCCTCCTGTGTTACCTATGGGCAAATATGGTCTTAAGTCCGGTGCTGATGTGGGGTGTGTGGAGGGACCCACCCCTAGCACACACCCCTGGAGTGTGTGCTTTTTGTGGTGGGGACTTCCTCGGGGAAATCTAGTGAGATGTCTTTGATTCCAGCCTCAGTATCCAACGGTAGAAACTGGCTTGGTCAAACATGCTATTACCCTGCTTTTTTTTTTTTTTTTTTTTTTTTTTT
>NW_026067965.1:4227855-4234539 GCF_014885135.2 Alexandromys fortis
GTCTCTGTCTCTGTCTCCTTTCATCGCCTGATGAAGGTTAATATTCAGGAGGATGCCTATATGTTTTTCTTTGGGTTCTCCTTCTTATTTAGCTTCTCTAAGAACCCGAATTATAGGCTCAATGTCCTTTATTTATGGCTAGAAACCAAATATGAGTGAGTACATCCCATGTTCTTCTTTTTGGGTCTGGCTTACCTCACTCAGGATAGTGTTTTCTATTTCCATCCATTTGCCTATTACCCTGCTTTTAAAAAGGATGCTGAACCTGGCCGATGGTTCAGCTGATAAAGATGCCTCACATCAAGCCTGAAGACTTGAGTTAGATCCTCCAGACCTGCATGGTGGGAAGAGCCAATTCCCACAAACTGTCCTCTGGCCTTCCCATGAGCCTGCTACAACACAGGCATGAACATAAACAAAATGTAACCAAAGGTTATTAGTTGTTTAAGATTTATTTTTTGCTACTTTTAATTACATATAGGAGGAGGTGTGTGTGTGCACATGCGTGCAGGTGCCTTCAGAGGCCAGTGGCATCAGGCCCTTCAGGAGTCGCAGGCTGCTGGGAGACACCAGCGTGAACGCTGGGGACAGCACTTGGGTCCTTTGTAAACTCAGTGCCATCTCTTCAGTACCAGGTGTTGTTTAATTAAAAATAAATAAAAAGAATGTTGGAATGTAAATGTGGCAGCTCAGACGTGTAATCTCAGTACTTGCGAGGTCGAGGCAGGAAGCCAGCCTTGGCTAATGCATGAAGATGCTGTCTCAACACCACAGAACAAAACAAAATAAGGTAAACAAATAACCACCAGAACCAAAGCTAGACTTTAATCCCAGTGCCCAGGAAGCAGAGGCAGGCAGACTCTCAGAGTTTAAGGCCAGCCTGGTCTACATAGCAGTTCAAAGACAGCTGGGACCACACAGAAAAACCCTGTCTCCAAAACAATGAAACAAAAGGGAAACAAAAAATAACAACAGCAAAAACCCAGGTTTGGTGGCAGAATGCCTGTAATTCCAGCACTGATGGGCAGAGACAGGAAGTCCACTGTAAATTCAAGGCTAACACAGTGAGTTCCAAGTCAGCTGGGGCTACAAAGAGAAACCCTGCTTCTACAAAATCAATCCATCATCAATCAATCAATGTAAATAAAGACGTTTTAAAGAGTCAGATGTTTATTTATGAATTGCTGAGTAACACAAACTATCTATGAATATTACAGAGTGAAACGACCTCTCCTGAGCCTGTGTCGTCTCTAACAAGCTTAAAAGGCTGAATTTATATACCTACAGACAGACATCAAAATTCCAGGATTGCTTCTGCATGACAGAAAACTGATGGTTTCTATCTTCTTCCTTATGTTTTTCTGTACCTTCCCCCAAACTGCTGTGGTTTGCTACAGTTTCTCATAATTCCTTTGCTTTTCATTGATGCATCCCCTTTATATTTTGTGAACTGAAAAAAGAAAAGGATGTTAGGTGGCGGGGTTTCAAGCTGGTAATCTCACCATTTGGGAGGCTGAGGCAGGAGGACCTCCAAGTGTTCAAAACTAGCCTAGATTATAGAGATAGAGCGTCTCAAAAAGGATGGGAGTGGCTGGGCTGTGGTGGTGCACGCCTTTAATCCAAGCACTCCGTGGGGGAGTTCCGAGGGCAGCCTGGTCTACAGAGCAAGTTACAGGACAGCCAGAGCTACTGAGTAGAAAAAAAAAAAAAAAAAAAGCAAAACAAAAAAAGGATCAGAGTAGTGGCGATGTGGGTAGTGATTCCAGTCTTCGAATTCTTCATTCTGATCTGGATGAGCGGTGAAGCTCTTCTCGCTCTATTCACCCAAACAAGGGAGAAAAGATTAGGCATCGACAGGACGCGCGGAAGTTGGGACGGTCTACTTTCTTCTTTCAGTCTGCCTTTGCTCCCCTCACCTGGAGCTACCAGGGGCGCTGGGCTCGGGGCGGCCCCGCGGGCCTTTTGCCGGTTGGATAGCGCCGTGGGCGCGAGGGCGGCACCAGGGTCAGCTGTTCCGCGTCCGCCCCGCCCAGTGCCCGGGTCCTATAAGGGTCACCCCAGCCTCCCTAGCGTCGGAGTCCGGCGTGCGCAGCGACCGGCAGTGCAGAGAATGGCTTTGAACACCAACCTCCGGGTGCGGCTGCCCGTCATCTGCCTGGTCCTGCAGGTGGTGATGGTGGTTCTCTTCGGCGTGTTCGTGCGCTACGACGTCCAGGCGGATGCCCGCTGGTGGTTGGAGAAGAAGCTCAAGAACATCTCAAGCGACATTGAGAACGACTTTTACTATCGCTACTCAAGTAAGTCCTATGGCTGGCAGTCTCACCTGTAGAGTCTCCCGGTGGTTCCCATTGGACAACCGCCTGACTGCTCTCCGCTTTAGGTCTGCCTCTGCCTCTGGAACAGGATGGAGATGAAGGGGCGATACTGCCCCACAGTCCCGAGCAGGCCCCAGAGGAGGCTCCGCACCAGGGCACTCTCCTACCTCAGCCTGGGAGAAGTGGCCATAGGTGCTCACACTTGCTATGGAAATCTGATTATGAGCACTCACCTGGGAGAGGTGGGCTGCCTTTTTTTTTTTTTTTTTTTTTTTTTGATGTTTGGTTAGTTTGGGTTGTTTTACTTTTTATTTAACTTTCATCTCTCCCAACCATCAGAGGCTCCTATGTCCCTGTCCTTCTTGGTCCTCAAAAGCCATAGTTCCACCTCCATCAACCAACCAGCAGATGACCTGGCTCCCATACACTTCAAATAGGGGTTTGGTCCAATGTCAGTGGTCACAAGGATGGCATGATGACCCTCCACTTTTGTTATGGAGACAGGTTTCGTGGGCCACAGGTGGTGTTGGGCCAGGAGGTCATAACACCCACCCTCTTTGGCTTTGGAGAAAAAGCTGGACACCCTTCCCTGCCCTGGGATTGTCTGCATCCATGATATTGTGGTTAAGAATGTGACTATGGAGGCTGGAGAGATGGCTCAACAGTTAAGGGCGCTGGATACTTTTCCAGAGGACGGGGTTTTGATTCCTAGCACGGATGTGGTGGCTCACAACCATTTATAACTGCAGTTCCAGGGAATCTGATGACTTCTTCTGCCTTCTGTGGGCACCAGACACACATGTGGCACACAGACGCTCATGCAGGCAAAGCCCTCATACACATCGAAAAGAAAAAAAGATGATGAAGAAGGATATGGTCCTGGAATGACATAGGTTTTTTTTTTTTCTATCATGGCCCTGCTGCTTTGGGGGTGCTCTCAAGCAGATGACAATCATAAAGGACCCTAACTTCCTTCTCTCCTGACTAGGGGTGCTGGTGGGAGCCACCGCACAGGAGGGGTGTGAAGAAGTACGGGGAGTGTGACCCTCGCTTTATAACAAAGCCATCAACCCCAAGAGCACTAAACACAGGCACCCTGAGAACTTCAGGCATCTCTGAGGGCACGGAGAACTAGCCCAAGGTCACCCCAGGCAGCCTGACCTTGGACTGCCAGCCCAGGGTCTGCCAGTGCCCTTGTGCTTTCTGAACTGCCACGCTGTCTACCGGCAACCGGTGACAATTCTTCTAACAGCCGGCGCTCATGTGGTCATGGGCCATTGGTTTTTGGGGGGACCCTGAAGCTCTTCTCCAACAGCTGCTACGTCAACCTCCGTTCCCTCTGCAGCTTGTTTGCTCAGCGGCAGGGCATCCTCTGTGTCTGGAAATCAAGGGGCCCCGGGTCAGGGCTGTGTGCTTCAAAAGAGGTCTTGACAGCTGTGGCTTCAGAATTCACAGGGTAAATCGCCCGAACCTTCCTCTTCTGTGTGGGGACTTGGCAGGCAAAGGGGAAGCAGGTGAGCTTAGGATTCATCCTTGACTTATTCCGTCTCGTCTTGCTCACATCTGGGCACCAGAGCCAGCCCTATAGAAAAGTACAAGGGAAAGGCTTCCTTTTGTGGGCATTTGTAGCTCTTGGGCTGGCAGCACAGGGCATCGAGACCCCACAGGAAGCTATAGAACCTCACACCTCCTAAGAAGGGGTGCAGTCCTCAGTCTCCCCAACTCCTATACTGTCCCTCTTCACCCAGCCACCTGTCTTCTTTCCATTACCCCGTAAGTGTTTATCTAGAGGGTGTTGGCCGCAATAAGTTGGGAGCAAGACATAAACCCTGACTGTTCCAGTGAATTAAGATTTATGGTCACTCTAGACAAACGAGTTGTATATCCTCTGCTCCTCAAGGACTCCTAGATTTATTTGGAACAGAGCGCTGCATGCTAAAACACCCAAGGCCAGGGGTGTTGAGCTCCGAGCAGGCAGTCTGTCTCCGACAATGAGGAGAGATCAGGGCAGCCAAAGGACCTCTGAACGAGAAGCCTAGGAAGAGGGATGAGAGGTTAGGAATGGCCTAAGAGAAGGACTCGGAGAGAGAAGGGGGGAAATGCTGAGGGAGAAGGAAACCCTAAACACCAAGGATGCCCCCCCAGTTGCCCTTGTCTCTAACTCCATGGGAAGTGGGAGGGAGCCATGTTCCTTGGCAAGCACAGGAAGTGCTGTGGTGGCTGAAACAGCTCCAGTCAAGCATGGGATCTCTCCTTGGTCATCACTACCAACCCTCAAGGGGAGATGTTGCTACTCTCCCACACACCCCATTTCACAGATGAGAAAACTGAACATATGGTAGGCGTGTCTCACACAGGTCACCCAATAAGAAACCAGGAATCCAGGCGGTTACTCTGGGGTCTGAGCCTATCCTCTTGGTGACTCTCCCATCCCACATCTCATCCTTTGCCTCTCCCCAGCACAGGTCTTTGAGTTGCTAGATCATGGTGACTGTGGTTAGACTCTAAGGAGCATAAAGCTCCCTGGCCAGGTGCATGTCCAGGCCCTGGTTTCTGTATGACCAGGTAATTCCAAAGGGTGGGCCCCTGTGGTTCTCCTAGTTCTTGGCTTGTAGACATCAGCACCCATTCAGGGCGTGCTGTGGTAGCTTTATCCCTACTCAAGGGATCAGTGGAACCTGCCAGGTGTCTCTGGTTTCTGGAGCAGGTCAGCACCAGGGGCCTGAAATCAGCATCCCCGGCCACAGCCCCTCGCAGGCAGCCGACACAGCGCTAGCTGGGAACCTACCCTCCTGCTCTTGGAGATCTGAAGCGCCACGTCAGTCGCTGAACGTGAAGCCTCCTCCTAGCTGCTGTCGCAGCCTCAGTGACCATGAGCTCTAACAATGAAAGCTGGGTCAAGGAGGGTTACCAGGTCCTGACCCCAGAAGCTTTCCGGAGACCCTGAGGGAGGTCAAGACGTGTTAGGAAAGGGCCTGAAGTCGAGGATGCCCAGATTTCCCACGACTCAGAGCCTGTCTCCTGAGGCCAGAGCCTCCAGACTCGCCTGGTCTTCTATGGACGTATTCATCAGACTCGGTTTCATCCATCAGAACTCATTTAGCCAGAGAAGGCGGCAGCATAGCCTGAGGATGAGCCTCTCAGTGAAACATCTGGGTCAAATCCCTCACCTGGCGACCTGACCTTGAGCCTCAGACTGCCTCTCTGTAGGGCAGGACTGTGCTGTAAAGTAGAGAGTATCTAAGAGGAGCCAAGGCTCTCAGGGTGCCGTTTCCTAGTACCTGCAGAGACCAAAGGGTTTAGATCCCGTGGAACTGGAGTCACAAATGATTATGAGCCATCATTCCATCACTTGGGTCCTGGGAATTGAACCCTGGTCCCCTGCGAGAGCAGCCAGTATGCTGTATTCTTGAGAATATGGCGGAGAATGCCCGTTGGTGCTCGCCTAGGTGTTAAGAATGCCCTGGCGGTCAGCACGGGCACAGCACATCTTCCTGCAGCTTTCTGGTCTAGAAGATTACACAAACAAGCAAACATACAACTTCACTTTGTAATGGGATCGGGAAGGAAATGAGGGTACCAGGAGGGGACAGCCTGCTTTAACGTAGGTGATCACAGCTATGTGTAGTGACACACAGCTTTAATCCCAGCACTCAGGAGGCAGAAGCAGGTGAATCTCTGTGAGTTGGAGGCCAGCCTGGTCTACATGGTGAGTTCCAGGACAACTACAAACTGAGACCTTCTTAAGAAAAAAATAAGTATGTGGTCAGAAAGCTTCTCAGTGAGGGGACATTATTTTGAGAGAGGCGTTTGCTGGCCATTCTGTAACAGTAATTCTGTAACAGTCCTCTAGTAAAGGAAACACCAAAGCCCTGCAATGGGACTGGGAACCAGAGGGAAGCAGGTGGCCTGGCAAGTCCCTGGAGCTGACTTTTCTTTCTCTTTCAACGTTTTCTTTGGAAATAATTTTAAATTTACAGACGCTGCAAAAATGGAGAGAATTCAGAGAGACACAGTATGCTGCAATATACTTTATTTCAGATGCAGGCATTGCTCTTTCTCCAGACACACACACACACACACACACACACACACACACAGCATGCATACACACACACTCATACACACTCGCACACAGCATACATTCACACACACAGCCTACATTTACACATACACATGGCTTACATTCACACACACACTCACACACACTCTCACACACACTCACACACACTCGCACACAGCATACATTCACATACACAGCCTACATTTACACATACACATGGCTTACATTCACACACACACTCACACACACTCTCACACACACTCACACATACAGCATACATTCACACACACACTCACACACACAGCA
>NW_026067965.1:4236711-4259985 GCF_014885135.2 Alexandromys fortis
GGGCAGGGGGGGGGGGAGGGGGGGGGGGGGGGGGCGGGGGGGGGGGGGGGGGGGGGGGGGGGGGGGAGGATGTGGACCAGCAGTGCCATACAGATGGAGGGTGGAACAAGAATAGTGTCATCTCCCAAGGGTGCGCTCAGTCATCTTGATCCTATTACCCAGAGGTCTAATCTGGAGAGCCACCGATAGTCCCCTGGCCCCCTCCAGAGAACCTGAAGATGAAGGTAGTGGCTATTTATTTATTTATTTATTTAACCCATCAAGAGGCCTCTTGTTATGGCCACCCAGATGTAGTCTGGTTACCCAGAAGAGAGGAGCAGGGATGAGGAGAAGAGGGAGTCAGGGCTCCAGATTCTGTCACAGTGGCTGAAAATACAGGAGCTACCCTAGGCTGTGCTGGCCTGTCAGACTCAAAGCCATGATGGACCTTCTCTAGGCAGCAGAGACCTTCAACTGCGCCCTCCCTCCTGGCAGGTTTCCAGGATGTGCACGCCATGGTCTTCGTGGGCTTCGGCTTCCTTATGACCTTCCTGCAGCGCTATGGCTTCAGCGCTGTAGGCTTCAACTTCCTGCTGGCAGCCTTCGGCATTCAGTGGGCGCTGCTCATGCAGGGCTGGTTCCGCTTCTTTGAAGAAGGCCACATTATCCTGAGCGTGGAGAAGTGAGCCCGGGAGAGTTCGAGGGGAGGGGCGGGCCGGATGGACCGGGCTGGGTCCGGCGGGGAGGGCGGTTCGGCAGTGGTTGTGTGGACCCTGGGTGGGGAGGGAACGCAGGAGATGCTCACTAGCTGGTTTTGGCTGGGGGTGAGTCCTGGGGAGAAGGATTGAGTGGGCATGGCTCAGGAGTGGGGATGGGGTCGGGGTCTGGATTGGGATGGGTCCTGTGGTGACAGGGAGGGACCTACGGGTGGGTGGCGAGAAAAACTGGAAAAAGCTCAGAAGGAGAGGCCTAGCGGGATGGTAGTGCAGGTACCGTGAGGGAGAGGCAATGGGAGTGGCGGGGGGGGGGTTAAAGGGAGTGGGAAGGGACAGGAAGAGGGCGGTGGGCTCTGAGGGTTTGGGGTAAGGTGGCTCTTCCTTCAGGACACCTTGGTCCCGTGATGGACACCTGCAGCTGTGCTACGCACACGGTTTTCTTACCGCTGCTCTCCAGATAGAGATTGTACATAATGTTATCCAGGTACCATGGGAGGGTCTCTCTCCCATGATGGAGAATAGATAGTCTTTTCTCCAGAAGAGGAAGGAAGAGCCCAAGCCCCCCTTCCACACACTGAAATACTCTGAGACAATGCAGCCCCAGGAGGGACCCAGGAGGGTGGTCCAGATGGCTGAGCTCTTCTCAGAGGGTTCCTTGCTGGGAACAGCAATGGGGAGCTCAGCCAAATGGAGCCCCCTCTCTCCTTGCATGCCACCTCTTCTGGCAGAATAAAAGCTGGAAGGCTGGTGTGGGTTTTCAGGGTGGGGCACCAACCTCTTTTCCCACCTCCAGTCCTCTAAGTGACTCCTGATAACTTCTCAGTTTGATGAGTGTCGACAGCCCTTTCCCACCGGGGTACCTCCCTCTCCTCTTTAGAGAAGTGGCCAGTGACTGACACACGGAAAGAAACAGGACTAGATAAACTGCCTTCAGTAAAATCTGTGACGTGCACAAAACAGCCTCAATACCATAGGCCCAAAGCATGAGTCCACCTGTTATATGTCTAATCAGCCACTACGGTAGAATGGCTGTGACACATGAGAAAGTGTACCATTATTATTTTTTTTTTTCAAAAGAGAGGTTACAAACCCTGAGTTAGCAAGTTCGCGGTGAACTACTTAGTCAGCAAGCGGGTCACTGGATAAATAGAGTTTGGGCAAACTGGATTTGGGGGATTAGATTCCAGCCAACTGCTCTGGAGTCGATGTTGTGAGCCCAAGGCTAGGATGGGTGTGTTGTTCCCAGACCTAGCCTGTGGGTTTATAGGTATGGATATACTTCTGACATCTGCCCTGGCTAAGCTCACCTGCCACACTGGGGCAGCTCTCCTCTGTGAGCTCTGCTCAGGCCTCCCCGAGACCCCTAACATGTGGTAGCCAGATCCACCTCCTGAGTGTCGATGGGCAGAAGCCCGGCTTTTCTGTTCTTGCTCTTTCTCCCTCCTGAGGGGCACCTCCATCAGGTGGCTCTTTGGGATGCATCTGGAGAACTCTGGCTAGTCACTGGGCCTCGCTGAGCCTTCTTATCACAGTGATGAAATATTGATGAGAAGTACCCACCTTTTGTGGTTGGGGGAGATGATTCAGGAGGCCACGTGACTGCTTACTCAGTAGCCCGTCACCCTTTCAGGCAGATCCGCAGACACAGTGCGGAGCAAGGCTAGCAGTGGAGGGGAACATCCTGTAAATATCCTCTGGAGAGGTCCTGCCCTCATTCAAAAACTGGACCTCAGTGAGATTGTTTCACCCTGAGTCTGTGTTTTACACACACCCTCACATGTGTGGAGGATCTCTGTATTCGACAGCCTTGAGGAAGCAACCCTGTTCTCCCTACGCCCACCCCACTGACAGCTTCCATGGTTTCATGAGCTGCGCTGGAACTCTGCTTGAGAATGCGGGGTTGCCTTGCTGCCAGCAGGGGACGATACAAAATGGGAGGTGGGCAGAAGCAGGGTCTCCTGCAGGTGTAGGCATTGCGTGGCTGCAGTAGGTGACCACGCCTCCTTGACTCCCTTGCTGCGGTGGCTGAGCCTGGGCATTTGAGGATTGAGGGGAGCCTTTGTGCCACCCTTTGCCCCATCCCTTTTTTGGGCCTTCCTGCCTCCTCCTTATGCCCAACATCATGCTAGATCTTTACTTCCTGTGGGAAGGTCCTTCTGCCTCTTGTGTAGACGCTGACCTTTCCTTGTGGGTACAGTGACAAGGAGGACCCAGAGGCCATGACAGGGCAGGGTGAGTGACTCTGGAGTGAACGCAGTGTCAGGGGCAGGGGCCACATGGGAGGGACTGAAGAAGGCTTTTGGCAAATAGAGACAATAAGAGGAGGTTCTGGAAAGGCAAGCAGAAGACAGGGGACAGGGTTGCACCCTAAATAGAGGGCTTGTTCAACAACAGTGAATGGACCACTTGGGTTCCTGAGCATAGAGCCCACAAGACTGTCAAGGGAAGACACGATGCCCACTGCCACACAGGAGCCTTCTTGTGGAGGAGGATAGTATTTGATTACTTTATACATTTTCAAGCCTCCTCTTCTACCTTTGAGCCCAGCCTGAAACACTCCCTACCCTATGGGAGGAATTTAGACCACCTTAA
This sequence comes from Alexandromys fortis, assembly GCF_014885135.2. Classification (NCBI taxonomy): domain Eukaryota; kingdom Metazoa; phylum Chordata; class Mammalia; order Rodentia; family Cricetidae; genus Alexandromys; species Alexandromys fortis. Next base: position 4,239,999 of record NW_026067965.1, read on the forward strand.
ATTCCAGTCAGTCACAGTGCCATTTTGTTTTAGCCCTCAGCCACCAACTCTCTCATCTCTGACCCCATCCAAGCTTGACTCTGTCCTCTAAGTCAGGCCGGTCTCCGCCAGAGGCCAAAGCAGGCTTTTCACTGGGCGCACTATGCATGTATGGTCCTAGCTAGGATGAGCCCATTATCACAGAGGGTGAAACTGAGACTCAGGAGGATTAAACCACCGGTCTCAGTCCACAGAGGACCAAAGGCTTGGAGTGTCGCTTCTGGTTGTAGCTGCAGCTCCTCGCTGGTCCTGTCTCCCGATAGCATCATCGAAGCTGACTTCTGTGTGGCATCTACCTGTGTGGCCTTTGGGGCAGTGCTAGGCAAGATCAGCCCAGTCCAACTGCTTATCATGACCTTCTTCCAAGTGACCCTGTTCGCAGTGAATGAGTACATCATCCTCTACCTGATAGAGGTGAGCAAAACTTACTTAGAAGCGGGAGGGAGACGTTGGGGGAGATAAAGAGGGAGACAGAAAGAGAGGCCTGTGGATATATGCAACCTGGTGAGTTATTTAGTTTCCTGCCTCAGTTTCTTCATCTACAAAGGAGGAATCATGATGCTTCCCTAGCAGAATCACTATCTGTCTAACACATCTGCCCAGCATCTGGGCAGAGCAGGCCTTCTCTGAATTTGGGTTTTTGCATGCTTCCTTCCGTGTGATCCCCTCCTGGCCCTAGCATGGCTCTTACATTGTTTTTTGTCTATTTTTCTTCACAGCCCTTGGGGGCCTGCTTGAGAAAGAAGGTTGCATGTCTGGATGCCCTCTGCCTTAGCACCTGGCCAGTGCATCAGACATACTTAGATTTCAGAGTCTGTGGCTCTGTTGAGCTAGACTGAAGGTTATAGGCAGAGGGGAGCGAGCCACATTGAGATAAGCCCCAGAATTTACAATTCAGCGAGGGGTCCAAGCAAAGAGGTACTGAGCATGCCCTGTGTTAAGGATTGACCGCCAGGGCTAGGCAGCCCAGCAGAGGGTGCTACACGAGCTTAATAGTACAGAGGCTTCCCACCCCAGAAGAGCTAAGGAAGCCAAGGAGAGGACAAGAGGAAGGGCCCTGGCATTTTGTTGGCTAGCCAGTCAACATCCCTACCTCCTTCTGCTCAATTGGTTGCTGTAGGAACTGTCTTAGGGTTTCTATTGCTGTGATGAAAATCTGCTTGGGGGAGGAAAGGATTTATTTTGCTTAGACTTCCTTTTGACAGTCCGTTATCAAAGGAAGTCCTGGCAGGGACCTGGTGACAGGAACTGAAGCAGAGGCCACAGAGCAATGCCGCTTCCCGGCTTGCTTCTCATGACTTGCTCAGTCTGCTTTCTTACACAACTCAAAACCCCCCTACCCAAGGCTGGCCCTCCTACATCAAGAAAATGCCCTACAGATTTGCTTATAGACCAGCTGGATGGAGGCATTTTCTCAATTGAAGGTTCTTTCCAGGTGACTCTAGTTTGTGTCAGATTGACAAAACAAACAAACACACACACACACACACACACACACACACACACATACACAGGAAGAAATAAGGCAACAGGGACAGGGAACTAGGCTCTGTGTTCCACAGCTAGAGACAGAGACAGCCAAGCGTGTGTGCATATGTGTGGGGTGGGGAGTACTGTGAGGAAGGAGGGGGAAAGGGTACCAGGCCCTGACAGGCCCCTTGCACTCCAGGCAAAGGATGCAGGGGGCTCTATGACCATCCACACATTTGGCGCCTACTTTGGGCTCACAGTGACCTGGATCCTCTACCGAAAGAATCTGGAGCAGAGCAAGCAGAGACAGAGTTCAGTGTACCACTCGGACCTTTTTGCCATGATTGGTGAGAACAAACAGCTGTCCTGTTGGTGAGGGCAGCCATGGTGGGGGAGGTCTTTCCATGTTGGTGAGGGCCAACACGGTGGGGGAGCTATACCGGCTACTATGATTGGTCAGACGGCCGTGAGTGGGTAAGACCAACTAGGAGTAGCTGAAGGTCACCATAATGAAGAGCGGAACGCCCGTCACGAGTAAGAACAGCCATGCTGGGTGAGGGCCACTATAAATGTGTGAGGGTCTGCATGGTGGGTGGGGATTGTCGTGTGCATCCCTGGTCTCCACATAGTCAGTGGGCGGCTGCTGGTTCTTTGGGAGGAAGGGCAGAATGAAGTGCCCTGTAGATACTTCTAGACTCCTGGGTGTCCGATTCTCTCCCTCCTGGAATAACCCAATGCAGACGGAGTGGAAACAGGAACTTGTGATGTCTATCAGACCCAGCCCTCCCTTCCACCCTGTAGACTGAGAGACAGTAGTACCACCAGCTAATCTGTCTACAGAGGGGGAGACTCTCCCCCATGATACTCTAAGAGTAGGCGACAGGTAACCAGTCCTAGGGTCGGGGAGACAGAGAAGGCTTTGTGACGTGGCGTGGGAGGCTAAGTGGGCTCTAGGTGAGTTGGGCCAGGAGGACCTTCCAGAAGGAGCACCCATGAGAGTGATTCTTATAGGCTGGAAGCAGCCAGCCATCTCTCGAGCTGAAAGGCAGAGCCTCCACTTGGGCTCTGTGAGCCTGGCCTAACACCCCATCTCCTGGCCCCTGGCCTGCATATGTTCTGACCCAGGCACCCTCTTCCTGTGGATATACTGGCCCAGCTTCAATTCAGCCAGTTGCTCCCATGGAGACACCCAACACCGAGCAGCCCTCAATACCTACCTCTCCTTGGCGGCTAGTGTGCTAACCACAGTGGCAGTGTCCAGTATCATACACAAGAAGGGCAGGCTGGACATGGTGAGCAGGGGCTTCTGTGGGGGAGGTACCTATCTGACTGTCTCGCCCTGCCTGCACCTCGCTGTGGCAGGCAGCTTCTAGATTGGCACACCCAAACCTGGATGTTCACAGAGGGCCATCCCTGCCAAGTGTTCTTGTCTTCCCCACAGCCTGAAATGCTATTAGCCAGTACCAGCTGTGTGTCATGGCAGGCCAGCCTGGCAGAATTGCCCGTGTGCGTGCGGCTCCCCCGCCCCCCCCCCCGCCAGGTCTTTATCTTCCTGACACCACTGGCCTCCTGGGCTTTTTAAAGCTGTACCAGTCCCCACACTTAGAGGAGCCAGCAGCCCAGGACCCGGCATGGCTGACGAAGAACATTGGTAGCAGCTGGGCATGCGTGGGGGGGGCACAAATCCCTGGTATAGATACAGATACGCCCACTGACCCACAGGTGGACATGGAGAGAAAGGAAATGGGCAGATGGGTTTCTAGGGTTCATGGGCGTGTCCAGCAGCACACTGCCTCACGGACACAGACCATGTCCAGGCCTGCTGGGAGTCGTGGATGACTTACTTGCAGAGCACACAAAGCAGCTGTATTCGGCTGGGGCCAAGGCCAACCTGCTCTTGGCCTGCTGAGGCAGAATCTGAGCTGTTCCCGGCTCCCAGCTTTGCGTGACGTGTGAAGGCAGGCCACACTCCAGGAACAGAGCTGAGAGCTTGCACGCTTTGTCTGCCCTGCCCAGGTGCACATCCAGAATGCCACACTTGCAGGTGGGGTGGGCGTGGGCACAGCCGCGGAGATGATGCTCACACCTTACGGCGCCCTCATCGTGGGCTTCTTCTGTGGCATCTTCTCCACCCTAGGATTCGCGTACCTATCGGTGAGGTCCCTAGGGCCGGGGCTGGGGATGCTGTGGGGGGGGGGGGTTGTTCCTGAAAGCAGGGAGAGGAAGAAGGGGTGAGGCCTAGAGAACACTAGATCTGTGTTTTTGAAGGCCTCCCGTGCCCCTGCCACAGCCACGGCCTGAGCAGCACCACCTTCCCTCCTCCCCGCAGCCATTCCTGGAGTCCCGCCTGCGCATCCAGGACACATGTGGCATTCACAACCTGCACGGCATCCCTGGCATCATAGGTGGCATCGTGGGTGCCGTGGCAGCAGCCTACTCCTCTCCTGATATCTACGGAGAGCCAGGGTAAGTGTGGAGAAGGCGTGAGAAGTGGGGTTTTCCCCTTCGTTCTCTATTCCTTCTTTTTGTGGGACCGGATGTGTCTTCCTCCTCTTCATGTCCACTCCAGACCATTCACTGGCTTCTCTCCCCACCCTCAGACCTGCCATAAGGGTCCAAGAGAGGAATAGAGTAATCGGGATGGAGGAGGCTTGGGGTTTCAAGAACACACGGGCGGGGTAGCAGTAATCAGTTCCCTGGCCTCTCCATGGGGTCCTCACTCATTCCTGTCTCTGTCCCAGGCTGCTCCATTCATTTGGCTTTGGGGGCTATAAGGCAGACTGGACCAAGAAAATGCAGGGCAGATCCCAGATATTTAGCCTCCTCCTGACCTTGGCCATAGCCCTGGTGGGCGGCATCATTGTGGGTGAGTGAGAGCGGCTACACTAGAAAAGATGGGGTCCTGGTGGGGGACTCACAAGGGGGGGACCCAAGAACATGTCTCAAGGGTGGACCTGGGTCTCCCCGGAATACCTGATATCTGTATTGTCAGCTGTGGGACTGGGAATGTGGGGTCCCATCTGAGGGAAGAGGTTGGGGTAAGCAAAGAGTGTGTCCTCACCATTGTGTCCTCCGATCTATTTAGGGCTCATTTTGAAATTGCCATTCTGGGGACAAGCGGCTGATGAAAACTGCTTTGAGGACAGCATCTACTGGGAGGTAATTTCTAGAGACGTCTCTATACAAGGATAGCTAGCTGTACCCCCCCACCTTGTCTCTATACAAGGATAGATGTACCCTCACCTTGTCTCTATACGAGGATAGCTATACCCCCTCACCTTGTTTCTATACAAGGATAGCTATACACCCCACCTTGTCTGTATACAAGGATAGCTGTACCCCCCACCTTGTCTCTATACAAGGATAGCCATACCCCCCTCAGCTTGTCTCTATACAAGGATAGCTATACCCCCATATTGTCTGTATACCAGGATAGCTATACCCCCACCTTGTCTCTATACAAGGATAGCTGTACCCCCTACCTTGTCTCTATACAAGGATAGCTGTACCCCCTACCTTGTCTCTATACAAGGATAGCTTTACCCCCGCAACACCCACACCTTGCCTTAACCTAATCTATGTAGGGCATGGTGTCGCCTGTAAATTGAAGACTTTTCCCTACCCGTCTTTCTTTCTTTCCCCGGGGGACCCCAAGGGGGCCATGTATACCTTTCTTTCTACACACTCTGGGAGTGAAGTCCATGAGCAGCCTACCATGGGGCCTGAATCTGGTGTGTTCTAGTCATAACTTCCAAAGTCTGTCCCCGAACCTAACAGCAGCGGTGTCACCCAGCAATCCTAGCCTAGGGAAGAGGCTGAGGCAAGAGGATAGGCACAGGTCTGAGGCCAACCTGGGCTGCAGAGTGAGGCTCTGCCTCAACCAACAGACTAGCAAAGGCTGTGGCTATACCTCAGTTGGTAAAATGCTCGTCTATGCATGAGGTCCTGAGTTGGATCCCAGCGCTACACTACCCCTGGGTTGTCTGCCTGGGTCATGAGCCAGCTTCACAGGGGAAGGGTGAGACAGCTGCGGGAAGGCAGGGCTGAGCAGCCCCACCCATGCCTCACTTCCCAGATCTGTTTCCAGTCTTTGCGTTCCCTTGTTCTACTTTGGGATGCTACTCTAGCTCTGAGAAGCCACACTGCTCATCTTTCAACCCCCCTCCCCCCCATGTCTTGTTATAGTCTAGAATGCAATCTGAACTCTATGCCACCCAGCGTTTGTCCTTGTGGGACAAGGACCCTATTTGGTTCTTGCCTTGCCTGAGCACCCTGACAGGGCCCGTTCTGACGGGACCCATCCCAAGCTATAAAGGAATGTTTGTGTCATGCAATTTTTAGCATGACCACAAGATGGCACTCGCCACACTGTGTTTGCAGCTTTTGGCTCACCCCAGCACCTTTAGTTCCACTAGGCCCTCTTTTCACAGATTTCTGAAGAGGTGAACACTGTCTACATTCCTGAGGACCTCACCCACAAACATCCTGCTCCTCCAGTACCTTCGATACCCTTGGTACTTCCAACGCCTTCAGCATCCTTGGTTGCTCAAGTACCTCCAACACCTCCAGTATCCTTAGCAACTTCGGCATCCTTGGTACACTAAGCTCCCAAGGCAGGTGAGAAGCGGGTAAGCCTTCTCTTTGGGGGATGGTGCTCTGGTTCTCTCAATAGAGGCTCAGGTCTCAAAACCAGATGGAAGCGTGAGCTCTTCTGCCCCTGAGGTGGGTTAGGCAGGCTAGCCTGGAGGAGCACATAGAAAGAGACCCAGTGACACACTTGACTTTGTGACTGCTTGCTGCCGTGTGACTTGAAGGCTCTCTTCAACCTAGAGATCGAGCTTCAGTTTCCTCATCTATGATCTGGCTTTACTTGGTTAGATCAGGCTAGACCTTCCTCCTTCCCCTCTATAGAGCACAGTGTATTGATGGGGTACTGTAATACCAACCAACCCTTGAGAAATTTCCACGAAGCAGGGTAATTGCTCATATCCCAAGCTTGCCTTAAACTAAGAAGTATCCTCCTGCCTCAGTCATGTGCTGGAATTACAGATGTGTACCATTTCAACCAGCCACCCCCAACCTCCCCCCCCCTTTTTTTGGTTTTTTGAGACAGGGTTTCCCTGTGTAACAGTCTTAAATGTCCTGTAGCTAGCTCCTGTAGACCAGGCTGGCCTTGAACTCACAGGGATTCACCTGCCTCTGCCTCCCAAGTGCTGGGATTAAAGGCATGTGCCACCACCTCTCGCCCCCCCCAACCCCTTTTAAAGACAGGATCTCAGATACCCCAGGCTGACTTTGAACTCACTATGTAGCCAAGGATGACCTTGAACTCCTGATCTTCCTGTCTTACCTCTTAAGTGCTGGAATCACAGGTGCATACCACCACACCCCGTTTAACCAATGCTGGGCTTCAAACCCAGGACTTTGTACATGCTAGGTACGCACTCCATCACCTGAGCTACATCCCCAGCCCCCTTCTTTCTTTTTAATAGCTGAAGAAATTAAGGCACAGGACTCAAGCCACATGGCTAACAAGTGGGGGAACTGGGGTCTTTCAAGGTCATTGTCATTGATCTTACAAACAGCTTGGAAGTGACTGAGTCTAGGGTAAAAGGCAAAGGGTCATGTCAGGAGAGAAGATTTTGGGGAGTACCAAGCTGCTGGTGTCCCCCTGGAAACTGCAGCAGGCTTGGTAGGGACACCCCACCCGCTGTTCTCTCTCTCTCTCTCTCTCTCTCTCTCTCTCTCTCTCTCTCTCTCTCTCTCCAGGCTTCGAAGACTGTCCCCAAGCTCTGGAAGGAGGTGGAGCGACCTAGCTAGGGATTCAGGAGCAGGGCAGCTGAAAGGCCTGCTGACCTGGACCCAGCACCTCCCAGACCCCCTTCATCCCGGGGGCTTGCCTGAGAATGGAGGAATTCCGACAAAGTGAGCTCCAAGCCAGGGTCAGCTGCAGAAGATCTGCCCCTGCCTGGGGTCAGCATGCTCAATAGCCTGTGGAAAGCAGCATGGACAATGGCTGGGATAGGAGTGAGCTTGACCCTCCCAGGGGGTACCACTTCACGGGACTCTTCCAGCCCTGCCTGTTCCCCAACCACAGTTCCTGTGCTCCTGGGGACCCCAGACCACTCTATCCTGTGTAGTAAATAAATGTTGTTGATGTTCTTTGTAGAATGGGTGTGAATTCTCTGGTAGGGCCCCTGTGAGAGATATATGGATCCAGAGAACCTGGTCCCCTGCCTGGCCCTGACCTTTGCCCAAAGGACCACTATCTCTACAAGATTTTCATCCAGCCTGGGAGGCCCGGGGGAGGGGGGCTCAACCCGGCTGCATTTTACTTCTCCAAGCACCCCTTTTCCCTTACATTAGTGGTCCACCCTGGTGAGAAGGCCACTGACTTGCTCTGGGTGCGTTCCAGCAGGCTAGGGAGAGGGAGGCTCCCCTTCCAGTCGGCTTTCCCTAGCCCTTCCCTTCCTCTGCCAGGCCAGCCCCACTCCTGCTGTTCAATGGGGAAAGTTTCAGGTCCCTAAATTCCCAGCCTTGCAACAGACAGGTAGACTACGACAGACAGGAGCGTTTGGGGAGGCAGTCTGTGAGTGGGCGGTAGCCTGGTGGGGCTGTGGAGGCGAAATAGTAGAAGAGAAACAAGGGGAGATAGCGCGGACAAACTCACGGACAGGAATCAAGTTTGCCTTCAGCTAACAGAGAGGGTAGGGGAAAGTGTAGTGACTTGAGAGCAAAGGAACCCAAATCTTTTGTGGAGCAAAGGTTCCTGGGAAGGAAGGGATAAAGAGAGGAAGGGACCGGTCTTGCCTGCCTCCAACTCGACTCACTCTCCCCGCCTCCCTGGCAATTCACCCGTACACGCGCATACACGAACACTCAGGGATCCGTGCCCCTTTGCGGAGCAGGGGGAGGGGGAGGAGAGAAGGAGGAAGCTGAAGTGCCACCTATTCATGTTCCGCGATGTAACACCCCTTATTTTCCATGCTGGGTAAAGACAAAAACCCTTTACAACCTGTTTCTGGAACTTGTCAGCAGCTGCCAAGAGAAGCATGTTAATTAAACGTCGGCAAAGATGGAAGCCGGAGGCCCCGGCTCTAATTGGACAGTTTGCTTCACCGGATTGAAAAACATTGTGACAAAGGAGGAGGTGCGCGGCTGCTCGGCAGGGGGACAGGGGGGCGGGGGAGGGGGGCGGCGGCTTTGATTCCAGCTGATCGGCCCGGCCCCTCCCCCACGGTCGCGCGGTCCCGCCCCGAGGGTCCCTGCAGGGCCAGGGCCGGTGCAGGGGCGGGATGTGGGAGGGGCGCAGGTGGTGAGGTGCAGAGGCGGAGTCTGGGAGGGGACAAGAAATGGGGTGCAGGTGGCGGAGAGTGCAGGGGCGAGGTGTGGGAGGGGCGCAAGGGACGAGCTTGGGGTCTGGGAGGGGCAGTACAGATGGCGGGGTGCAGAGAGTGTGGGAGGATATCTGCGAAGGATACAGGGGGCAGGATCCACCAGAGGTGCAGAAGGCGGGGTGCCCTTGGAGTGGAGAGAGCGTGATCCTCCAGAGGGCCTCATCTTGGGTCTCTATGAACCGTCTTCTAAACTGATGAAAAACCAATGGTGGGCCAGGCTTCGAGGGAACTGTGGTATGACGCTCCCCGTGATCCCCCTGATCACAGGGCTTGGACACCAAGGACAGAGACTGACAGGCTTCTGCCCTCGGGCAACATCAGGCTGGCTGCCTTGGAAGCGATGCCCAACCTCTTTCTGGGAGCGAGCTGGGCAGAGGTCGCCTTAACGTGATGTGAACAGGAATGAGGTCTCACGACGCTGTGGGCTAGGGCATTGTACGAGAAAATTGGACTGTGAAGGTTCCCAGGGAGCTCGCAGATCCACTAGGGCTGCCCTGTCAAAGTCCTACGGATGTGTTTCAGGTGCCCTCCTCTGTGTGCACTGAGCGCTAAGCTGAACACTGTACGGAAGGCTTCTCTCACCCACTCGGTCATTTAACTTTCCAACAACCCCGACAGAGTGGCTGTAGTCTTCCAGGCTTACCACTGCTGGGGAAACTGAGGCCGAGAGAACATAACACCTTATGTAAGGTCACAGTGGTAGGATGGAGAGAAAAGGTCTCACTATATAGCTCAGATTGGCCTGGAATTCCACATCTAGCCTGCCTTGGTCTCCCAAGTATTAATGTTCTTTTTTGGTTTGTTTTTCAAGACAGGGTTTCTCCGTGTAGCCCTAGCTGTCCTGGAGCTCACTCTGTAGACCAGGCTGGCCTCAAACTCAGAGATTCACCTGCCTCTGCCTCCTGAGCTCTGGGATTAAAGGTGTGTGTGCCACCACCACCCAGCCCAATAAAAGTTCTTAAAGATAGCCTAAGGTGAGACATGGGCCTCTGATTCTGATGCCTGCCCCGGGCACTTGTTCCAGGCTCTCTGACTCCAGGCCCAGCCTTCAGTGCCCCATTTTCAGGATGTTCTGAACTGTGTGGGGTTCCTACATGCAACTACTGTTCTTTTTTTTAATTTTATTATTTATTATGTATACAATAGTCTATCTGTGTATGCCAAAGGCCAGAAAGGGCACCAGACCTTATTGCAGATGGTTGTGAGCCACCATGTGGTTGCTGGGAATTGAACTCAGGACCTTTGGAAGAGCAGGCAATGCTCTTAACCACTGAGCCATCTCTCCAGCCCGCAACTACTGTTCTTATTGTGCGTCTAGGCTGGGGTCCTCCAAGGATGGTGCATCAAGTTGGAGGTTACCTTGGAGGGTCCCACACATGTATACAAGCCTTATGCCCTAGAGAGGGGCACTCAGCTGCAGTAGGGAAACACTGGGGGTAGGGGGCCAGGCTGAGGCTGGTGATAGGCAGCAGCAAGGATGAGAAAAGGCACCATTGTCGCTGGGCCAAGGGAATTAAGAGATCCCAATTGGATATGAAGTGCTTGGAGCATTGACTGGCATGAACTGAGTTCCCAGACGGGGCTGGAGCGGACTGCTCTGTGTCCAGATTGCCTGCTGAGCCTAATCCCCTGGGAGCCAGGCCCCAGGAACCCAGACAAAGCTGCTGGGGAGACAGTCTGCTTTTGCAGGGGTCCCTGCAGACTAGTCCTGGGTGCTGAGGAGGCCACCTGGAGAGGGATGGGTGGGCGATGGGTAGTTATACCTAAAGGAGTGTGCACAGCTGCTCTGGCCTGGGTGTTGTATGTATGTAGGATGTTTTAAAAATAGGCAGCCTAATATATCAGTGTGCGTGTGTGCGTGCGTGCATGTGTGTGTGTGTGTGTGTGTGTGTACTTGAGGGTTGATCGAGCAGGGTGCTCAAGAGAAGCCCTTCAGAGGCGGCTGGAGGGGCTCTGCAAATTGTAATCAGATTAAGGGGACCAATCACTTAGGGCTCTTGAAAAGGCCACAAGGTCCCTAATCAGCCCTGAGCGCCCCAGCCTACAAAGCCCTGGAGGAACTCTGCAGGAGCCACCCTCTGGGGGGCCAAGGGGTGGGGGCTTCTTTCTTCCCAGTCTTTGGTAATTATGTCAATTTGCTAGCCAAATTGTTTGCTCAAGTGGACAGGGGGGCATGTGCCCCATTCATGTGGTAATGTGGGAACCAGCAGGATTCCTGGCTGGGAAAACAGGAGGGACTGGGACCTTTCTCGGGGAGCAGACAGGGCAGGGGTATGGGGTGCCCAGGTTTTTGGGGCTCCCCTCACTGGTATAGGGCTCTCCCCTCACACTCCTACGTCTGACTATGGAACCCTGGGCCCACATTAAAGAATCCACTGAGCTACCTACCTCTCCAGGGCCTTTATTTGACACATTCCAGAAACTTCCAGCCTAGATTGTCCTCTGGGGAGACCTAAACTAATGGGTGAGGTTGACGATGGGGAGGGAGACAGGGCCACGGAGAGAGGGTTGGCTAGGTGAGGCATCCCTAAGAGACCTTCATGAAACTGGGCAGGCAGCAGCTGACTGGCTCTCTAGTAGCACAGGCTAAGACTTGAGCCATTTGTGAGAGACAGGAGGGCTGGGAGATGGAGTTTTGGAGGATGAGTCCAAGTAGGACTGTTGGCGTCAGGCAGATCCAGAGGTGGATGGAGACTCAGAGGAGGCTCTTGCTGGTTTCCTGAGCCTTTATGACTACAACTGTCAGCATGCCATAGGCCCTCATTCACAATCCAGAATCCAGAGACGCAGAGAAGCTAAGCCATCTGCCCAAAGCCGCGCTGCTCATGGCTGAGCAGCAGAGATCTGAGTCTTTGCTGTCCCTCAGCCCCACCCCGCTCCATGGACTCATTCTTCCCTTCAAACAGGAACTATGTCCCTGTCCCTGACTTGGATGAGACACTGAGACTTTAGAGGCCTGAGTTGACTCAGGTAGGAAATGATCACAGGGACTTTGAACACTACGAACATACCACCATACCCTGTGGTATGTCACCCGGCATGGGACACAAGGAAAGGCCAAGTGTTAGACCCTGCACTTAGGGACAGTGCTCACTAAGAACAGTAGTGTCATCAGGTCCAGACACAGCACACGCACCTCCTGCTTTCTCCTGCCTTGTGGACTCCCAGAATCCCCTTCAGTGCATAATCACCCTTCCCATCTGCCCTGGATCTGGCATCCCAATACTGTTGTTTGGCCCCCACTCCAGTGCCTCTTAACTTTCCCTTCCAAGGCTGTTAGGATCCACCTGCAAGGGGCTGGGTACAGGGAGAGGGTGAGGTGAGAAAGAGACCTTGGGAGGGGAGGGTCATCAGCCAGGGTCATGCCTGGGGAACGGGCCAGGGCCAGTGTTTGTAACTGTATGGTGGCCACAAGTCCTGTCTGCTTAGAACAGATCTGAATGGTGGTGAAGTTACCACAGTCTCAGCTGGGTCAGGGGCTGTGAGGCCCAGAAGTTCTAACCACTGGTTTCCCCAGCCCTGGTCAGAGAAACTAAAACCCAGAAATTAGTGGCTGCCCTGGATAGGAGCTAATTTCTCTCAACAGCCAACATGGGAGCATTGCTTGGTGCCAAGCTATACTTGGCATGCGTTGTACATTAACTTGACAAATCGTCATAACCTACGTGGCAGGGCCATTATTATACCCTTTTCACTCCACAGAGAAACAGAAAAGAGGTTGAGTAAGTGTCCCAAGATCCTAAAGCTAACCGAGTAGCACGCCTCCGGCCTCCCACCCATCCCTCCTGACAAAGTCACCGGGAACCCATGGATTTGGACAGGAGAGCAGAACATACAGATCTACATCCAGCCACCCCGGAGGCCATGTTCAAGCCGGGTCTTGAAGGACCAATGGGAATTTCTGAGCAAAGGATTGTGGGTGAGGGAACCAGATTCTGGGAGGTGGCAAAATATCCATCTCAGAAATCGTGAGGCCATAAAGAAAGACAGAAACCTCCCTCACAAGGGGTGAGTTGGGATCTTACAGTGCTGTATAGGGGGATGAAGAGGGAGCTGTAAGCAATCACGTGACCGAGAACAGCACTCTCTGCTCATTGCCAGGCAGTATGCCAACCTCGCTTCCATCCAGTCCTAGAGATCAGATCAGTCACGGTGCCTTCGCCCTCAGAAACTTCACATAAGCTGCGGCCTTTGTCTGGAACAATGGTTCTCAACCTGTGGGTCGTGACCCCTCTGGGGTTGCATATCAGATGTTTATATTACAATTTATAAGAATAGCAAAACTGGGCTGGAGAGGTGGCTCAGTGGTTAAGAGCATAGCCTGCTCTTCTAAAGGTCCTGAGTTCAATTCCCGGCAACCACGTGGTGGCTCACAACCATCTGTAATGAGGTCTGGTGCCTTCTTCTGGCCTGCAGACATACACACAAACAGAATATTGTATACATAATAAATATTTAAAAAAAAAGAATAGCAAAATTACAGTTGGGAAGTAACAACGAAATAATTTTATGGTCAGGAGTCACCACAACGTGAGGAACTGTATTAAGGGGTCATAGCATTGGGAAGGTTGAGAACCACTGACCTAGAACGTTCTACTTGTCATACCCCGTTCCTACTTGTGTCCTCCTTACCCTTACCTTTCCTTCATGGTGCTCGTCAAGTCTGAAGTGTAGCGTGTTTCTTTGTGTGGTCAGCCACCTGTCAGTCTCTCCAGGGGTACGTGTACTACACCAGGACAGGTAGCTCGTCTGCCAAGGCTGAGCCTGGCGGATTGTGGAGCTTGATCAATACTTGCTGAGTGAAAGAATGATGGATGGATGGATGGATGGATGGGTGGATGGATGGATGGGGAGGGTGCATGGGTGGATTTAGTTCATCTGTACTGAGAGACTAAGGTCAAAGACTGCAGAGATGTCACTGTACGATGCTCTCCCAGGACCAACTCAGGCCGTCACCGTGCCAGCCATGAACACAGATGGCCGGTCGTGAATGCAGGCGGTAGATGTGTTGAGCAGTGTGGGCACTGTAAGGTGGTACTGACAGCAGGCAAGTCTACCACCTACAGCATTTCTTCTTGTTGCTGTATTTTGGTTTTTCAAGACAAGGTTTCTCTGTGTGGTCCTGGCTGTCCTGGAACTCACTCTGTAGACCAGGCTGGCCTCACACTCAGAGATCCGCCTGCCTCTGCCTCCTGAGTGCTGGGGTTAAAGGCGTGCGCCACCACGCCCAGTTAGCACATCTTGATTTGAGAGTAGACTCAGTAGAAAGAAGAGCAGAGGCCCCTCGTGCAACTTAGAATTCTTCTCTTCAACCTAGTAACCCGTGCTGCCTTGTTCTGAAAGAAGTCAAAAGCTGTGCTTTGAGTTGGGGAAAGAAATAACCACAAAACCAACTAATCGGGGTAATGGGCAATAAATAAAAGAGGGTAAAGCTGCCATCCTTGAAACTTGTTTCATGCACTTGGGCATGAGTTGTTCGGTCCTGGCATTCCCCTTATTTGCTCCTTAAAAACGTCAGCAGAAGTTGTTTTACCATATGTGGTATTAAGGCTGGCTGTGATGAAGACTCATTCAGAACCTCTTAAACAAAGACTCAGAGCCGAGGCTCCGGGGCTATATCATTTCTGAGACTCATTGTCACCCTGGTCAACTAATAGAATACTGGCTGTCCCATTATAAGGATATACAGGTCCTCTCGTTACAAAACTACATTTCCCAGCCTCCTCTGTAGCTCTCTTGTAATCACATGGCCAAGTTCTGCCTGATGAGAGGTCAACACAACAGGTCAGACTTCAGAAAGGAAGCTCCTTTCCTCTTCCATGGCAGAGCAACAAGATGGAAAGAGTTGGGGCTAGTGCGATGGCTCCGTGAGTAAAGGCCCTTGCCACTAAGCCTGATGACCTGATCGTATCTTCAGGACCCACATGGTGGAAGGAGAGTTATTAGTTGCGTGAGTTATCCCACATGTGCTCACCCCCACACAAAGGCATTAAAAAAATGGCTTTGTTTTATTTTAAAGATGGAGAATCTGAGCCCTTGATAGCTACCAGGGCTACTATTCCAATATCCAGATTTTTACATAAGAAAAAAAATGCTTTTAATTATGTATGACTGATTGATTCCTTTTGCCCTCCCAGATCAGCTTCCAAGTTGATATTGTGTTAAATATTCCAACTGCTGCTGGTGGTGGGGGTGACAAGAAGAGCTTAGAAAGGGGATTGTGGGTTGGAAAGACAGGTCAATATTGTGAGCATTCACGGCTCCTAGTTCCCAGATCCAGATGTCTAAGAAACCACACTCGATAAGTCCATTGTCCTTTTGCTTCTCTGCCCTTTTTCTCTGTATTCCGCAGGTTGTAGGGAAAAGAGAGCCCCTCTCCCCATTCACGTTTGAAGGCACTGTGCCTTTGTGTGTCAATCTTCACAACACTTCTGGAGGCCTCGGCTCTGGGGAGCAGGAGTCGGGAAGGTGGGAAGGCTACATCTGCTTTGCAGGAAAACCATTGAACCAGGATGACCGTTGGCAGAGCAGACTGCCCTCACCTTACCCAGGATGGCCGTGGCCAGACCAGACTGCCCTCAGAACCAGGATGGCCGTGGGCACACCAGACTACCCTCTGAATGGGGACAAAGGGAAGGGTGGGAACTGAAACCTTCCTTGGACTGGACAGTGGGTCCTTCACAGCATTGCTAGACTGTGGTGGCAAGCAGCTTAAGTGCATTCCATGCTTCTTGTTTGGTTTGGGGGGGGGTTGTTCATGTGTGTGCACATGCATGCATGCATGTTTATATGCACTCGCCGTGGGTGATGGGTGTGTCTGGAGGCCAGAGGTTGGTGTTGGGATGTCTTTGCTCAGTTGCTCATTTTTTTATTTTATTTTATTTTTTGAGACAGGGTCTCTCACTGAACCTGGCTGTTTTGGCTGCTGACCTGGCTGACCAGTGAGCATCCAGGATCCTGCTAGATCCATCCGCAGGGCTGAGATTACAGACGTATGTTGTTGTGCTTGGCTTTCCTGTGGCTTCTGGGGATCTGAACTCAGGTCCTCACACTGTGCAGCAAGCATTGCACTCTCTTAGCCATCTCCCGAGCCCCAAGTGCACTTCACTTTTTTTTTTAACTTTATGTGTACATAAATGACTTGCCAGCATGTGTGTCTGTGCACCACACTCATGCCTGGTGCCTGCAGAGGCCAAAAGAAAGTGTTGTGTTGCCGGGCAGTGGTGACGCACGCCTTTAATCCCAGCACTCGGGAGGCTGAGGCAGGCGGATCTCTGTGAGTTCGAGGCCAGCCTGGTCTAGAAGAGCTAGTTCCAGGACAGGAACCAAAAGCTATGGAGAAACCCTGTCTCAAAAAAAAAAAAAAAAAGTGTTGTGTTCCCTGGAACTGGAGCCACTCCCTCTATGGGCACTGGGAATGGAAACCAGGTCCTCTTGAAGAGCAGCCAATGCCCCTAACTGCTGAGTCATCTCTACGACCCAATTACATGCACTTTTGACAGAGGATATTCTCCATGCACAATGAAGCTATCAGGTTGCAACTCTAAGTCAAGAAGCACATGTACATTATAGCACATATGTCCACATATATCCACGTGGCAGGTACTTGAGGCTTCTCCTTCCCTTCTCAAACTGCTTCCTGGTTTTCAAGCCATTTTAAAATCCCATTTCCTGTTTGCTACATGGGTAGAAACTGTGACTTGCTTCTGATCGCTATACCATAACAAAGGTGATGGGGTGTAGGTGATTCCATACATGTGGCTGTGTGGTAGAATCACACAGGGTTGTGGCATGCATTTTCCTGGGGTCTGTTACACCCTTGCTGATTGGGATGTGGCAGATGGCCATGCTGGAGTCTAGCTGAGAATGACCTCCAGAAAATCAGGGGATCTACGAAGGGGTGAGCTCTCAGTCCCACAGTGCAGGGAGCTGACTGAACCAAAGGCTGCATGAACTCGGAAGTAGAACCTCCCCCAGTTGGGCTTTCAAATGAGGACCCCATCTGTATACATTTTTTTAAAGATTAGTATTTGGGGAACTGGGAAGATGGCTCAGAGGTTAAGAGCACTGACTGCTCTTCCAGAGGTCCTGAGTTCAATTCCCAGCAACCACATGGTGGCTCACAGCCATCTATAATGAGACCTGGCGCCCCCTTCTGGCTTGCAGGCACACGTGGAAGGAATGCTGTACACATAATATAATAAATAAATAAATAAATATTTAAAAAAAGATTAGTATTTGATGTGTGCGTGAGCGTCTCCTTGAGCACACACCTGGGGCAGATAAGGATAAAAGTGTCAAGATAAGGGTAAAAAGAGCCAGGTGTGTTGGCGCACACCTTTAATTCCAGCACTCGGGAGGCAGAGGAAGAGGGATCTCTGAGCCTGGTCTAGGACAGACAGGGCTACAAAGTGAAACTCTGTTTCAGAAAACAACAGCTGCAAAGATAGGGCATAGATAAACAAAGGCAACCTGGCTCCTTTCCTGGGTCTTCGCAGATGGAAGCAGAGGGAAGTGGGGGCTTTTCTTTTCCTCTAGCCTCAGGGTTGGCGAATCCTATGTTTTCTTACTGCACGGAGGAAACAGCACAACTGGGACACAGAAGAGAAGACTTGAGATGTACTGACTGACATCTTTTGAGTGACAGCCACGCTGTGCCTGATGCCAGCCATCACCAGGTTTCAGTTGTGTTAGTCAGAAGATCCATCTTGTTGCTTTTCTTGTCTCTCCGTACACTAGCCAAGCCCGGAACTCAAGAAACCTGACACCTTCCCCACAGTATCCACCCCATAACCCAACTTTTTCTGGAAAAGTCTTTTCCACGGCTGGGCAGAGGAACTATGCATCAGGTGCGTTAAAGACCGTTCACCTATCTGATCCCATTTGATCTCAATGTAGCCTAGGCTGACCTGGAACTATGTAGCAGAGGATGGCCCTAAATGCCTGCTCTTCCTGCCTCTACCTCCTAAGTGCTGGGATTGTGCACCACTGTGCCCAGGCATGACCCTATTTGGTCTTTTCAGTCAGCCCTACACAATCATAACGTGTCAGTTCGATGGCTTGGAGTCTACATAACGGAAAACCCATAGGAAGCATGAAAACCTCTCATTTTTTCCAACCTACAAAATCAAATCTCTGAGAATGGAGATGGACAATTTGGGTTTAACCCGACTACTGCTAACTCTGAGGCATGAGAGGCTGGAGAACATGGCCCTAATTTACTAATTTCCCATTGAGAGGCATTTACTTTTTTTTTTCCAATTTCTTCTACTATAATATGACCCTTTCCATATTTTTTACATTCTATGAGGACATTTTCCTCTCAAGATTTTTTCAAATTTATTGTTTCTCTTCCTCTCTTCTTCCCTCCCCCCTCTTCTTCTTTCTCTCTTCTCTCCCCTCTCTCCTTCTCCCTTCTCCCCCAGCAGGTGGAATTCAGACATGCTTGGTAGGCCAGCTCTCTCCCACTGATCCACACTTCCGGATCTCATAATGACTTCCAGAGAATGCTGTGATCTGCTTCTACGTTCCAGTCACAGTGGCATTGTCTTACTTTGGGACAGACTGGCATCTTTTTTTAAAAATATTTATTCATTTATTTTTTATATGCATTGTGTGTTTTGCCTGTGTGTGTATATCTGTGTAAGGATGTCAGGGACTATAGTTACAGACAGTTGTGAGCCACCATGTGGGTGCTGGGAATTGAACCCTGGTCCTCTGGAAGAGCAATCATTGCCCTTAATCTCTGAACCATCTCACCAGCCTCAGGACTGACGTCTTAATATTAAGTTTTCTCATCAAATGCTGAAATCCTGGAAATGTTAAGTATGTCACATAGCTGTAAGTCATCTAGCCAGATTTGCCATCCTCCTGCATATGAACAGGGCATAGGGTGTGGGCTCCTCCTTCTCTCTGAATTTTGTGCAAGTGAGAGCCATGATCTTGAAGAATCGGGCATGTTCATCATGGAGGAAGTCTGTCTATCATGCTGGCCTCACAGTGGTGACTCCGTTAAGTTTATGGCTCCCTCTGAGAGCAAAGAAGCCTGTCCCAGGACTCTCCTAAACATACTTCTCTTGATGTTCCATGGGCTGTGGAACATTTAAACCATGGTCCCTAAATTTGTTGGCATTCCTCCCTTTGAATCAGAGTGAGTGAGCTCCTAGGCCACAGAGTAGGAGAACAGTGGCTCTGGGCTGGTTTGCAAGCCCACGTCTTAAGAGACGCTGACTTCTGCCTCTGTTTCTTGGACCCCAGCCACTATAAGGGAGCAGTCAAGGACCCAGACCTACATTCCTAGGCTGTGACTAGCCATGAGGACAGGTCCTGGGAATTGGGTTCTTTGCTCGAGTCAGACCTGAACCATGGCAGATGTGCTGGGCAAACACTTGCCAGTCATCATTTTCAGTTCTGAGGTAGTGAGGCTGCCACAGACCACAGTGCTAAGGGGCGTATCATTCGCTGCCTGAATCAGAATCAGACACTGATGTGGGGATTGTGGTCCCTGTAAATGACTTACGCCTTCTAGAACCTTCTCCCTGAGGCTACCATAGGATTCTCCTTCCCTTTGGCAGGAACAAAAGCAGGCTCTGCCGTCAAGGACAACGAAGAAATGGCTGCTGTGGGTCCTCAGAGTGAGGAAGTGGCCCTTTCCTTTCCTTTTAAAATTTAAAGGTAATTCTGACTATATACTTGTCCATTGGTATCCTTGAGGGATTGATTCAGAAGCCCTCCACATACATCTATTGACGATCTGATCCCTCCTATAACATGGTGTCATATTTGCAAAGACAGGGTTTTTTGAGTAGCCCTAGCTGTCCTGAAACTAGCTCCATAGACCAGGTTGGCCTCGAACTCACAGAGATCTGCCTGCCTCTTACTCCTGAATGCTGGGATCAGAGGAGTGCACCACCAACTGCCCTGCCAGGTTTTTCATTTTAAAACACTCTGAGGATAAATCATTACATGCACTTCAGTTAAATGTGTATAAAATAAATGCCATTCTGAGTGGTTCTTCCTCTGCCTACCTCCTCTCTCTCTCTCTCTCTCTCTCTCTCTCTCTCTCTCTCTCTCTCTCTCTC
>NW_026067965.1:4261378-4410464 GCF_014885135.2 Alexandromys fortis
ATAGATGGACAGAGAGAGGGAAGAGGAGAGAGAAAGAAGTAAAAGGGGGAGGGAGACAGAAAGCTGCCTCTTTGGAGTGGGGGGGGACACAACATAGGCAGACTGGGAGTGGGCGGAGCTTGTCTCTTAAAGGGACAGGGTACCCAGGTGACAGGGCAGACCAGCATAAAAATCATAACAGGTCTCATATCAGATATTTATATTATGATTCATAACAGGAGCGAAATTACAGTCATGTAGTAGCAATGAAACAGTTTTATTGTTGGGGGTCAGCACAGCATAAGGAACTGTATTAAAGGGTCGCAGCATTAGGAAGGTTGAGAACCACTGGAAAGGAAGAAGCATGTCTTCGGTGAGCTTCTCTGAAGAAGCCATGTCTGTCCTGCAGACTGATGTCTGGCAGACATCCTGGCCATGGAGAGGAGGATGCTACAGATGGAGAGCCCAACCTGACCCTTCCTCCGTCCTTGTTAGCGGCTGCTCACTCCTATCCCTGCCTCTGTCGCTCTGTATTTATTTACCTACTCTGGAGGCAAGATCGCAATGTGTCGCTCAGACTGACCTCAACCTCGTGATATAGGCCAGGCTAGCCTTGAACTTTAGATATCCCTGCCTCTTGCACACCAGAACACACCGCAAAGCCCCACCCTTGGCCTCACAGCCTGCTCTCTAGTAAGGACATTTCTGATGCATACTGCAAACCTAGAGGATGTCCACCCTCCAGCAATGCCAAAGCTAAGTGATAGCAGACACCATCAGAATCCAGCTCTGCAGCTCACTTACAGAGTGCTTGGCTGGCCTGAACAAGGCCTGGGGCTGATCTCCAACACTGCTCACACTAGAGTTCCCAGAAGAAGAAAAAAGTCTCACTTATTTCAAACATTCCTCAAGACTGATTAGAACCTCAATGTTTGTGAAGAGTTGGGATGTTGCTATCCAGAGATCCATCTGATTCTGTCTCCCCATCCTGGGATTGAAGGTGTGTGCCACCATCCCTGGCCTCTAATGGCCTAGCACTGCACTCCGATCTCCAGGCAAGCTTTGTCTGTTAAAACACAAACAAAATATCACTATATTTTTAGTCCTTCCACCGAGAGAATTTTAAAATGTCTTAGTTTATGACTTTGTTTGTTCTGTTACTATGAAAACTTCACGAAACTGTTACCACATGGAAACATGAAATTTGGGGAACACGAACCCGCTTTCCCACACTATCCTCATGCATATTTGGCTCCAGATTGCTCTATTGCTCCCTTGGAAGTGAGAAATGTATGCTTTGGTTTTTTTTTTTTTTTTCTGCTGACAATGCAGAAGCTGCACACCTGGGGTCCCAGCACTGCAGGGGCTGAGGCAGGATGATTAGAAGTTCAAGGTCCTCCTTGGCTAGGTATTAAATAGGAGACCAGCAGGGGCTAAAAGGTTCCGTCTAAACGGGTGGGGGACGAATTGGACTCTGCACACAGGGTTCCGTTGCTCAGTCAATGCCAGTAGACACCCTGCTTTACAACACCCTTTTATTCTGTGGCTGCAAAACAAAGCCACGCCACCTCATCCTCAACGGAGCGTGTTGTCCAGAACAACCTACAGCTGTGTTTCCCAATCAGGGTTCTTTGTACCGTTTCCAGAATGAACTATTCTGTTCTCTTTGAAACAAGAACTGCTTTTGTGTTGATACATTTCAGGCTTCCTCACCACCACAGACCCTGGAGACCCTGCTAGGCATCTAGGGCCACAGCAGGCACTGACACAGGCCCTGTGTGATCTTGCCTAGCTCATCCCCAGATCCTCTGGAGTACATGAGGGGTTCCCAAGTTCTCTTCTAGCCTTGCCCAACCTGCCACCCCCAAATTAGGGCGTGAACTCCTGTGCCTATCAAGGGAAGAAGAAAGCTTGGCGGGCCCAAGATGGCCCCTGTTTGCAAGGTTGGCTGAGATCAGTCGGGACAGCCCTTCGTAAGCTGGGGAGGAACTGTAGAGGTTTCCCCAATGTTGTTCGCATGAAGCTGTGCCCTTGACCCGTTGAGGACTTGAAAGAGGAAACTGAGTTTGAGTTTTGAGTCCACCTGAGCTTGTTTAAGGCCCTGCTCTGACCACCCACCCACTGGGTGACTCTGGGCACTCAACCCTCCCCTTGCCGAAATGATACGCTCCTCCTCTTGGCTGTGGTGGAAAACGGGAGAAGGCCTGACTCCTCCGGTTCCTCGGGAAGTGTTCCACGGAGGTTGACGTCTTTCCTAGCAGTTCCCAGGAGCCAGGCCTGGGCTGCCACGCAGGGGCAGGGGTCAGGCCTGGAGGCAGACTGTCCCGGTGCCCCCAGCCAAGCCGCTGGCGAGTCTGGCGCCGCCGCTCTCGGGAGCAGGGGCCCAGAGCTCTCTCCTGAGCGTCTGGACGGGCCGAGGAGGCAGACGAGGCACAAGTGACAGCTGGGAAGGTTTAATTGCTCCTTAGTGGCTTGGGAGCACCTCCCTCCTTTGCCAGCGATCTGCATTTCAATGTGGGAAGAGTGGGAAGTAGGATGCTGCTCAAAGGGGTTACAATGATTAATCATTTAAAAAGCAAGATCTTAATTACAGGCCGCAATTTTTGCTATTTAAGGAGTCCATTAGTTGCCAGAAAGAAGAAGAAAAAAAATTAGCACAGGTTATTCTCCTCCCAAAGTAGAGTGGAGCAGGGAGGGGCAGCAGGGGGAGGACTCAGCTGCTGCTCTGGATGGGGTGGGGGGCAGGGGTCCCACCCCTGCAAGAGGCCTAGCCAGAGACAGGCCCTGGGCTATCTAGCAGGAAGTGGAAAGCACAGAGACCTGAGAAGGGCCAGCTAGGCAGAAGCTGGAATTCCACCTGTGGGTGCCCCTGGAGGCCTTCTCAGCCCAAAGGCTGGTGGGATCTACTCCTCCCCGAAGCCCACTGACCCCTGACTGCCTGTGTAGGATGTTGGGTTAATTACCAGGCCTTCCCCTCTGACCTCTCTGTGAGTTTAAGTCTTGTCTGGGCTCTCAGTCCCCAGGGTGAATGTACAAAGGGGACTTGGGGTGGGGGTGGGGGAGGGCTGCATTGAGTGTTAGATAAAAATAACCAAGTTCCTTTAGTGGATTGATTTACTGATCCTCAGTGGGCTAAAGGGTCGGAAGATCACGGTTCCCTGACGCCCCAGCACCCTTCACGTTGTTGAGCACACCTCTCTCTGTCCTGGTGAGGAAGGGAGGCCCAGTTCAGGAGGCTTAGCTCTGCGCTCTATGTGCTGGAAAGCCCCTTTATCCATCTCAGAAGAAGGGAGAACCAGTCTCTACTTCTGCTGCCATAGGAATGTCAGCTCCCACCCCAACCCTGGTGTGGACGTGTTGGATCCTGTGAGTCTCATCAAAACCATTAGCCCGCAGGAATGAAAAGCAGGAAGCCAGCTGCGCAGGGCTTCCTTCAGACTCCCCCTCTCCCTGTGACAGCCTAGCCCTAGAACAAACTTGCAAACTAGCTGGGAAGTTTACCGGCCCATTCCAGGGAAAGGTTTGTTCCTCACGGGCCTCCTTGGACTGGGAGGGAAAGAAATGGGATCACGCCCATAACCGCCGCCCCTGCCCCCCCCCCCCACCCGCCAGACTGATTAAATGCCTCTGAGCACGTGTGTGAGCCTGGTGGGAGCCTCGTCTGTTCTCCTGCGCAGTCCCCCAGAGGGCAGGCGGCTAAATTGGATTCGGTGATAATCCTAAGAGTTTGAGGGGGGTTGGGAGGAGAGACTCCGGGCACAGACCAAAAATATGGGTTTGAATCCAAAGAACCTAACCTGGGTTCTTGGTGACTCTGCCCTGTTCTCTGTGTTTACCATCTTCTGATCCACCCACCAACCTCTTGGTGGGGGGACAATGTTTGTCAGGCTACCTCCTAGGGTAGGAGCTGGGCAGACCTCCCTTCCCTTCCACACTGATTAATTGTATGGTTAGGCACCCAAAACAAGCTGGGCCGCATTATTTCTGACGCCCCGGCTCTTTTCACTGGGCCCTGCCTTGAGCCGCGATAATCAGCAGCTTTTAGCGTGTCACTGTCTTGACACTCTTTACTTAGACCAGGAAACCGCACCAAATGTGACGGAAATAATAATTTTATTATCTGTGTCAGCGGACCCGAAAGCTGGGGAAATGAGCAGAGAGGGTCCTGTGGGCAGAAGCTGGGACGGGAGGAGGGCAGGATGCTCCAGCCTCTAGAAGACGCTTCTGCTGGAGACAGGTGACAGGCAGGGCCCTGGGTTTGTGGCGAAGGCTCAGAACGTCGAAGACTCTCCATGGGTCCATGAAGAGGTCATAGATTCAGATTTCTGACCCTCTATGTCCTGTTCTCACTGCTGCTAAGAACTGGCTAGGTCTGAAAAGTGCTCTGATTTCAGAGACTTTTGGAGGATTTCCGGGTACCAGTATCCCTTCTTTTCTGACAAACGCGAGTCCCGTCCACCAGTCCAGGTCATGTCTTTTTTGTGAAAATTGGGAAAGCGCGCCCCCTTGAGGCAGATGTAGCCTTTGCAGACACACAACTTCCAATCAAGAACAGGCGGGATTTTTAACCCACGCGGTGGCGGTGCTGCTTCCTTCCCTAGTCTTCACGATGACTTGGAAACAGGCAAGGTGTTCCCTGGTCCACGGGACTACTGCTGCGGCCGGTTCTATGGTCCTTCCAAGGTTTAAAACCCAATGAGATCTCCCAGGGAAAACACATCCAATCAGGCACCAAACAACCTCACAAAACCCAGCCATAAAGAGCAAGTGTTTCTCAGTCAGGCCAGTTCCGGATCACAGCCTGCCCAGAGTGACACCTGGGGACTGCGGGAGGCAATGAGGACCCAAAGTCTCTGCCCCGCCCCAGCGTTTCTTCCCAGCCCTTGCACATGGGCAAGGCCAGATTACCACTACAGCCCGTTCTACATTTTCTTGGGGTACCCTAATGCCACAGAACCTGAAGAACGATGACATGGGCCAGGCACAGCCGGCATCCCTTGCGCTGTGTTAGTTATGGACAAGGATATTCTTCCCTTCTGGAGCTCATATACAATGGGTGAAAAAAGGCTAACAGTGTACTGTCTTCGTGATTTATGTGCTCTCAGGGGTGAGGATGAGCCCAGGAGGGCCCTTCTCAATCTCTCTTTGCGTAGAGAGTTAAGAGGTCAGTGCAGGTCAAATAGCATCCTGGCCTTTTTCCAGACAGACGAAAGGACTAGAATGCCCACCATCCCCCTGAAAACACAAACAAGACCAGCCACTTCCAAGAGGACTAGCAGAAGAAGCTTCCCCGTGCTCCCTGCACCCAGAGAGTCTGAGAAGACAGAAGCCAGGTGTCTGCAGCCTTGGTGTTCCGGCTTTCGTCCCTATGGGATAGGTAATAACCAAGACTTAGGGCCAAAACCCCTACTGGGTTTTGAATCTCTCTTCAGAGCTTGATGACCCTGAGAAAGCTAGCTGACTGACTTCTTTTAGCGTTGGCAGTTTGCTCGGAGGGTGATCCTGGGAGGAACAGGGGCAGCGGTGTGGGCCTCGGCTTGCACGCTAGCACCCAGTGGAGGAGAAAGCAGCTGAGGAGGTAGCTCAGGCAGCAGAGGGCTTGCTTAGCGTCCTACACGCAGCCCTGGGTCCCTTCCCCAGCAGCAAGGAAATCAGATGCAGTAGTGGGTGCCTGTAACCCCAGCACTCAGAAGATGGGGGCAAGAGGAACAGAAGTTTAAGGCTGTCCTTGGCTACATGCAGAGTTTGAAGCTAGCTGGGCTACGTGAGATCCTGTCTCAAAAGAGAGGGGAGAAGGGAAAGGGAAGGGGAGGAAGGAGAAGGAGGAGAAAGCTGTCCGGTTCCTTCCCTGTTTTCTCTTGGCAATCAGTCCAGTTACAAGGGCCCTTCTCATATACCCTCTGCCGTCTAGCTGTGCCCTATCTATGCTCTGGTCCCCGACCCAGCCCTTCCCATCAACCCACCTGCGCAGCGGACACCACTCTCAATGTTCTGAGGGCCTTCCTCCTAACGTTAAGCCTGGGAACTGCTCTCTGTGTGTCCAGGGATGGGTGCCAAGGGAACAGTGGGCCTGTGGTCTGTGTGAATGGCCAGACTGGGGGTGTGGAGGAGGGGAGGTAAGGGAGGGTTCGATGAATAGATGTTGGGCATAGAAAAAGAGGATATGGGTCCCCAGCTGCCTAGGAGGGGGCAGAAGGCTGCTGTCCAGGAGCCTGGGAAACCCTCTCCCAGCCAGGCCACAGGCAAGGGTGGGAAGTCAGGGCCCGAGGGGGCTTTGTACCCTGCACAATTGCAGCCGCTCTTCTGGATAAAGGGGTGAACAAAGGGGCCTTCGGAAGTGGCCACGCTGCTCAGCACCCGGGGAGGCCCCAGGAAGCCACAGCTCCCTGGCTGCCCACCCAGGCATCTTCCCAACATCCCCCCACTGCCCGATCCCCGGGGGCCAGCTGGGCCCCAGCCACGGGCAGCATAGGCAGCTGGCCCAGGCATTGGTGAGAGCTGAGGGAACCACCCTCCACTGTGCAGGGCCTGAGGAGTTCCAGAAGAGCCGCAGTGGAGGCAGCTGAGGGGAGAGGGGCTGCTTTCTCCTTTTCCGGGACAGTAGCAGGACTGATTGCTGCCCGGTGAGTTCATTCAGCATCACACTCAGATGAAGGACAGATCTACTTCCGCCCTCCTCATTCCCAGGGAGACAATGGTTTCCAAACAGCAAGCAGAGGCTGAGAAAAATCTCCCCTGATACCACCTTCGGCCATGGATCCAAGCTCCCAAGCTCCCTGTTCTTGGCCAGCTGGCAGGCCACATAATCATCTCATTCTAGGGATAGGAATTCATGGGAAGTGCTTCAGAGTTCCTCAGCTCAGAGTTGACTCAACCAGCTTCATCTCCCCACCAGAAGCTGAAGCCAGAGGCCTGCTTGAGCCAGGGTTCAAAACCAGCCTGGGCAACGCAGTAATTCTGTGTTTGTTGGGTGGGTGTGCATGGCATGAGAGAGGATGAGGGTTTACCCCTGACATACGTGATCTGCCTTCCCAGCGGCAAGGACCACCAATTCTACATCAGTTGTGCTCTAAAGCGATCTCCGTCTAACCAGCAATCTTAGTAGCAGACTGTGTATTGGGGGTAGAGAAATGGGGTTAAAGCTGGGTAGGTGATACCCACCTATGACTTGGGAAGTGGAAGCAGGAAGATCGGGACTTCAAGGTCCACCACGACTACATATTAAGTTCAAGGTCAGCGTGGGATACCCTATCTCATAAAAACAGAGAAGGGGAATGGGGTGGAAAGAGACCCACGGCATGGGGGAAATAACGACTCCTTCTACAGCTCCCACCCACACTTTTGTGATAGCTTTATATGGCACTGAATGGAGCTTGCACATACCCATTGCCCAGTGTCCTCCTACCCCGACATTTTTACACATCTGTGTAAATCCTTCACAACTGGGGAATTAGTGTAGGTGTGAGAGCTTGAACTAAACACCAGACTTCCTTGTTTTTTTTTTTTAATTTTTATTTATTTACTTATTTTTTTTTTCAAGACAGGGTTTTTCTGAGCCTTTCCTGGAACTAGCTCTTGCAGACCAGGCTGGCCTTAAATTCAAAGAGATCCACCTGTCTCTGCCTCTTGAGTGATGGGATTAAAGGCAAGGGCCACCACCACCCGGCCCTTGTTTTTATTTTCTTACTGCTCACACTGCTCAAGATGAAGTCTATTCTGTAGTGTAGGCTGGGTTTAAAGAATCCTCCTGTCTCAGGCTCCCAGTTAGCTGGGACTAGAGAGCTGTACAGACCACCACACCCTGGAATACTTCCCTGTGCTTTTCTCCATAAATATGGTTGGTCCAGCGCGTCAGCCTTTAGCTTCCTCTTTTGTTTTGGTGTGTAACTTTTTATTTACTTGCTGTTTTGTTTTAGTGTTTTGAGACAGGATTTCTCTGTGTAGCCCTGGCTCTCTTGGAACTTGCTCTGGAGACCACAATGGCCTTGGACTTGGGGAGCCACTGGCCTCTGCTGCCCAAGTACTGGAAACAAAGGCGTGCACCACCAACACCAGGCTTATTTGTTTTTTTTTGAGACAGGGTCTCTTGTAGTCCAGGCTGGCCCTCAAATTTACTATGTACCTAGTGATGACCTTGAATTTCTGATCTTCTTCCTCCACTTCCCCAATGCTGGGGTTCCAGGTGTGTGCCACCACACCTAATCTCTGTGGTGCTGGGAACCCAGCCCACGTGTGTCGGTCCCTTTTTCCCTTTCTGTGATAAAGTACTCTGACAGCAGTGCTCTAAGGAGAAATGGTTTCTTTGGGCTCACAGCTGGAGGTCCAGTCATTATGGTGATAGGACCCTGCCGTAGCTGTTGGATTGCATCCCACTGGAAGCAGAGAGCGGTAAATGCTGATGCTCAGCTAGACTTCTCTTGATTCCAACCCAGATTCCAGTCTATGCAGTGCTGTGGCCCACAGCTAAAACATGCCCAGGGCTGTAGATGTGGCAATTGCTGCTCTTCTGGAGGACCTGGGTTCAATTCCTAGCACCCACACGGCAGCTCACAACTGTCTGTTACCCCAGTTCTGTGGAATCCAATACTTTCATTCAGGCAAAAACACCAATGCGCATGAAATAAAAATATTAAAAACATATGCCTCCCCATCCTAATTAATCTAGATAAACTGAGGCTTGCCTAGAGGCTAACCTAATCTAGATAACCCTCAGGGGGATGCACTAGATGATTCTAGACCCTGTTGGGTTGGCAGTCGCCAACACCAGGGCTTTTTGTACACTAGGCAAAGACTCTTCCAAATGAGCCACACACACCAGTCCAGGTCCCTGGCTTTTAATACATATAAACATATAAGAACAGTAATGATATTCTCCATCGGTTCACTTTAGTTCATTTCTATGGTGGAACCAGAGTTAAAGAACATTCTTACCTAAATCAGGTGGTGGTATCATGTGCCTTTAATCCCAGCATTCAGGAGGCAGAGTTCAAGTTCCAGAGCTACACAGAGAACCGCCCCCACACACGTTAAAAAAAAAAATCAAAAATCAAACTAAAACAACAACAAAGCACCTTCTGCACTTTCCCCTGTGGGAAGTGGATTTGCTAAGATCATTAGCATATGTGGATGGAACTCCCAAAGCAGAGCTCCGGATCAGAGCCAAGATTCTGTGCTCTCTTGCTGATTTGAAGCCTCTGAAGTCCTGTGCCCTCCTACTTGGCACTTCCTGTGCCTACTCACACAGGCCCATGTAAGACTTTCAGGCAGAACAGAGGCTGATGCTGAATCCAGAACTCTGACCCTTGGAAGAATGGGAGGCATGACAGTTTTCCCTCCGAGCTGAGTACTGGGTCCCAGCCCACCCTGGGAGCAAAGAATTAGCCAGGCCTCCCATTGCTGTGGGTGGAAGTCCCATTAGAGCTGGTGGCCAGGACAGTGCCCCCTTCTCCAGGCAGCTGGCAGAGCCTGCTAGGTCCTGGGCATCTCAACATCCCTCAAGACAGACACTGGAGTCTGTATCTAGACGGTCTGTGCCAATATCCACCCTCACCCAGGAAAAGCAGTCTTTCTTCCCTGCGGGCCAGATCTGAGACTTCCAAAAGACCATCGGAGGCAGCTAGGCTGCCCTTTTGCTCAGGAAACAGACGTCCTGGCCACCCTTGCCCTTCTCTTCCTGAGAACCTTCAAGCTGGGAGGCAAGCGTTTCTGAGGGCTACCCTCCCCTTTGTGAGGCAGACTGCAGACTTCCCACCTGCCCACCCTCTATCCTCTATCCTCCCTCCACCCACGGCTCTGAGTGGGAAGGACCTTCAGCAAAACTCCTGCTGCAGCCCTTGAAAGGGGCCTGCACTGAAGGCTGATTCGTGGTAATGTCAGGAGGAAGGGACAAGAGTCCGCTTTGAAGACAGCAAAACAGAGCCCCAGTGGTGACAATGAGCCCAGGCTCAACAGCTAGTGGCAGGGACACAGGCTGGGTGTCAGGTGCCAGTTTAGGATTTTTTTCTCATGCGGCTCAATTGTCTCTAAGGGTCCAGATCTCAAGCTCTGTGCTCAGGAGATCCAGGGTCTTTTGGGGTCCTATGAATGAGCAAGTACAGAGCTATCTGGGACTTGGGAAAGACTGCCACCAGGAAGTAGGGTTTCAGCTCTCCCAGTCTGGCTTCAAACTTGTTCTCTAGCTGAGGATGACCTTGAACTCCTGATGCTTTGGCTTCTGCCAAAGCTGGGAGCTGTGGTTTCAGTTTGTTTTCATTGGCCCTTGTATTGTCAATGGCAATGCTTTCTTTGTTGTTGTTTAAGAATTAATTTTTAAAAAACTTATGTGTGGCTTTCGCTTTCATGTATGTCTGTGGATGTGGGCATTGGATCCCCTAGAACTGGAGTTACAGACAGTTGTGAGCCACTATGTGGATGCTGGGAATCAAACCTAGGTCCTCTGGAAGAACAGCCTATATGCTTAACTGCTGAGCCATTGCTCCAGCCCCCAGTGGTAGTTCTTTAGCCATGTCAATGAAAAGATGCTCCTCCTTCCTAAATCTTTCTCTTAGTCTAACCTACTGAGGTCTTCATGTTTCTAAAATTGTGCATGTATGTATGTATGTATGTATGTATGTAAGTAAATGTGGGTATGTATGTTTTATGTGTGTATCATAAATTTTACAGTTTTAAACATTTCTTTTCTTTTTGTGATACTTTGACAGTGTGTGTGTGTGTGTGTGTGTGTGTGTGTGTGTGTGTGTAAAAGAGAGAGAGAGAGATACACTGGGATTGAACTCAGGGCTCCGTATATGCTAAACATGTATTGTGCCGCTGAGTTGCTACTTTAGCCCGACTTCAATCACTTTAAAGTGTCTAGAGCAGGCCTGGGGATGTGGTGCACTGGGACAGCACTCGCTGAGCAGTCAAAAGGCCCTGGGTTTGAACCCTAGACCCAGGTCCCCAGGACCCATATATAATGCAAATCAGGGGCTGGAGAGATGGCTCAGTGGTTAAGAGCATTGCCTGCTCTTCCAAAGGTCCTGAGGAGTTCAATTCCCGGCAACCACATGGTGGCTCACAACCATCTGGAATGAGGTCTGGTGCCCTCTTCTGGCCTGCAGACATACACACAGACAGAATATTGTAAACATAATAAATAAATAAATATTTTAAAAAATCATTTGCGGTGTTTTATAGTTGTCACCACTATTATTGTGGGGAACATGTGTGTGCCATGGTGTGAGTGCTTGCATGCATGTATTATTATGGGGGCATGTATGTGCCATGTGTGTGCATACACATATGTATGTGTTATTGTGGGGGCATGTGTGTGTGCCATTGTGTGGGTGCTTACATGTATGTATGTGTTATTGCGTGGGATATATGTGTGCCATAGTGTGAGTGCTTGCATGCATGTATGTGTTATTGTGGGGAGAGCATATGTGTGTCATAGCACATATATTGGAGTCAGGGGACAACCTTGTGGCATCTGTTCTTTCATGGGTTCCATGGATTGGATTCCAGGCTTTGAAGCAAGTTCTTTGTACCCACTAAGCCTTCTTGATGGTTCTAACTGACTTTTATTTTTTTTTTATTTTTTTTGTTTTTTTTTTGACTTTTATTTTAATAATGAATATGTATGCTTCATATAGGGAGGTAGACACATGATCAGGAATACAAGTCCAGCTTCAATGGCATATCAAGTTTGACTCCAGCCTGGGTACGCTAGACTATGAGAAGAGGAGGAAGAAGAGAAGGAGGAGAAGGTAAAGGAGGAGGAGGAAGCAGGCAGGCCTGCTGATCCACATCTTTAATTCCTCCACCTGTAGACAGAAGCAGGCTAATCCTGTGAGCTCAAGGCCAGTCTGGGCTACATTGGGAGCTTTGGGTCAGTTGGGGCTGCACAGTGAGACTCTGGCTTAGAAGAAAAAGGAAGAGGAGAAAGAGGAGGAGGCAGAGGGGTCTAATGGTTGGAATTTTGAGCTATTTTTGGTATAATTTGTATTTTCAAGCCCTGGTTTAGTGAAATTGAAATTTTAGAAACAGAATCTGAATCCTTCTTTTCTTTCTTTTTTCGATATTAAATCTTAAAACAGGGAGTCGGGGGGGGGGCAACATATAGCACACACCGAGGACACGCAAGGGCCTGGGTTCAACCCCAGGAACTATATTTTAAAAATATAAAAGAACTGGGGATACAAATCAAGGACAGAGTGCAAGGGGAAGCCCTGGGTTCAACTCTAGCACAGAAAAAGTCTCAAATGGGACCAGAAAGTGAGTTCCGAGGCTCTAACAGTTTTGCTTGGAAAGTACAAATAGTAGGTTATACAGAAAACATTTAATACATTTGAAGAGTATGTTTAAAAACCGAAGTTTCAGCCGGCTGGTCGGCTGGTGATGGTGCACACCTTTAATCCCAGCACTCAATAGGCAGAAGCAGGTGGATCTCTGTGAGTTCAAGGCCAGCCTGGTCTACAGAGCAAGTTCCAGGAAGGCTCCAAAGCTACAGAGAAACTCTGCCTCAAAAACAAAACAAATAATCCAGGAGTTTCTTCTTTTCAAATGCTTACTCTTCTACTCTCAAATTTCAATCTAGCATTGTTTAGTACCAGGAAATAGCAAGGTGTGAGTACAAGCCTCCTCTCTTTATCATGAAATTAATGTCAGGAGCTGGAGAGATGGTTCAGTGGTTATGAGCACTGGCTGTTCTTTTAGAAGACTCGGGTTCAATTTCCAGCACCCACACAGTGGCTAACACACGGCTATAACCTTAGTTCCGGGGTATCCAATACCTCTGCTGGCCTCCTCTAACACCATGCTTGCTCATGGTTCATAAACATACATGCAGACAAAACACCCATACGCAAAACGTAATAAAAATAATGTTTAAAAAAGCATTTCATTGAAAAGCACTTGGTCATTATTTTCCTTTTGTGCTATAATTACTTCTTTAGTATATTAATTTCCCAACTATCATAAGTTCATACACAAAATTCAGTAAAATAATATTTTGGCTGCCAGCCATTTATAGCTATTCATTTGTGATTATTAGTGTCTATAATTTTGTCTTATACGGAAAAATAAATGTGGTGCTAATGGAAAGGAAAAGCAAAACCAGAACACAAGCAAAACAAACCTGCTTCTGAGCCTCACATGGTGGCATAGGCCTGTAATCCCAAAAGACAGGAAGTTCAAAGCCGGCCTTTACTATATGAGATCCTTGCTGGCTCAAGAAACCAATAAGCCAAATCTGCTTGGGTGTATGTTAGGCGCGCGCACACACACACACACACACACACACACACACACACACACCACCTGCCAAGGCACAAATCTGCCAATCACTAGGTAGGTGCACCGACAGCAGTCCGGATGGTGGGAAGATGGGTTACAGGGCCATATACCTCGGGTATTTGCAAACAAGGAGAGATCTTGGGTAGAAGGCTGCATGGTGGTGCTTCTAGGAGACTCCCAGATAGTACAGCCTATGATCAAATGTCCCCCAACCCCCACTCCTCTGTTCAGTGCCTGTTGTACTTCTGAGGTCCACCACGATGTGTCGCTGTGACAAAGCAATCGGATCCCACTGCTCCTCGGAAGCCCTGTGGGTGTGTGTCTATCCCTTGCGCCTGGAGAGCGGGCTCTGGCCAAGATTGCACCAGGCCGCCCAGGACTGCGCAGCCTGGATGGTCTCCGGACTCTGGGAAAAGGTCATGAGGATTTTCAGTCCTAGACTAAAGACCCCGCGGGGCCACACACTGGAAGAGAGGTTAGATACACTCCTTGCGCGGGGTGGGGGTGTATGTGAGGGAATAGTCAAGTTTAGCTGGATGAAGGGACTCAACGCCTGTAAAACCAGCACTCCGGAGGCTGAGGCAGGGGGATAGCAAGCTCCAAGCTAGCCTGGGCTACAGAGAGCATTTCCGCTGGAGCTGCATAACAAGAAACAAAACAAAAAAGAAGATGAGGAGACTATTTGTTTATTTGCTGTTGACATTGCTTTAAAAAAAAAAAAAGAAGAGAAAAGAAAAAAGGTGCAGGCAGAGAGTGGTGGAACAAGCCTGTAATCCAAACACTTAGGAGGAAGCTTGGATGTTCAAAGCTAGACTTGAGTTTGAGGCCAGCCTAGGATACGTGAGATGCTGTCTCCAAAACACACAACAAAAACATAGGTGTTGGCGAAACATTGGCACACATAATAGTTTTTAAAAGTCAATATTTTCAAAAGCATAGTGGTGAACACCCTTCCAATAAAGAATCTGTAGCCTGGTGGATTTTGTAGAACGTATAAATGAAAAATACACACAAAAAAAATACTGGGCTTTGGTTTCCTTCAGGATTAATCCAGGCTGAGCCACAGAGCAGAGTTAGAAAAACTTTTGTGTTTAATTTTGAGCCGTTTGAGGAAGAAAAAAAAAACCCTTCTGAAAAGGGTACTAAACTAAAATTATTAAATTGATAATTGTAAAGTACCTAAAATTAAACTGACAGGGACTGGAGAGACGGCTCGGCAGTTATGAGTGCTTACGACTCTTCCAGAGGACCCAGGTTCAGTTCCTAGCACTCATCTCTTGTGACTCACAATCACCTGTGGGTCCATATCCTGGGGATCCAGTGCCTCTGACCTCTGAGGACGACTACACTTACATGCGCACAGCCATGAGCAGACTTCTATCACAAACATGATTTGAAAATAATAAGAACAAAAAGTTAGAATTAAGCTCCCTTAGTCGAGCATGGTGGCATGAGTCTTTAGCCCCAGCTCTCAGGAGGTAGAGGCAGGTGAATCTCTGAGTCTGAGGTCAGTATGGTCTACAGAATGAGTTTCAGGACAGCCAGGGCTACACAGAGAAACCCTGTCTCAAAAAAACAAATAAAATAAGGTTAAGCTAACTTAAGAGCTGGGTGGGGTGACTAGGAGAGACCAAGATCAAGACTTCTGAAGCTGGCACAGATCCTGGGGCCAGGCAGAAGAAGAAGGACAAGGTGAAGTCAGAAGGCTCCTACATGGGGACCAGCACTGGGCTTGGTGTATGTGTTCAGGGGCTACAAAATATATGCACATGAAAAACTGAAGCCTGGAAACATCCAGATGAATAAAGGTTTAATATAATGCAGACAGATGCCCAGCAGGCAAATGCTCCATAACCCAGAGCTATATGTAATGTGTGATATAAGTGGGTATTTGTTTGCTTGTTTTTTAATGTGTATGTGGTGTTTTCCTTGTACCGGGTGCATGCAGTACCCCTGGAGGCCAGAAGAGGACACTGGATCCGCTGGGACTGGAGTCACAGACAGTTGGGCACTACCATGTAGGTGCTGGGAATCGAACCTAGATCCTTTAAAGTAAAGCCAGCACGCTTTACTGCTGAACCATCTCTTCAGCTCTGTAAATTTATTTTATTAATAACACATGTGATGTTTTGAGAGAAGGGATACCCAAAAGAGGGGAGGAGTAGGTCCTCGCTATATCAGGGCAGGACCAGTCACCAGGGAGCATAGAATCACATCCCTACCAGAAGCAAGTTTCTGGGGTTTCAGATACTCCCAGACATCCTCACAACAAAGCCTGCCCTGGCCCAGGTGACGAGCAGCAAGAGGGAAATGTGGAAGAAGAGTCGTGAGAGAGTAGCAGCGAAGAAACACCTGGCCACCATGATGTCCAGACCTCTTCCTAAGCAGAGGCACAACAATGGAGGGGTGCTGTGATTTCTAGAAACTCCCTGCTAAGATATCCAGCAGGGTTCAGTTCTTAGGTCAGATTTTTCACTTGTATTTCTGTATAGCGGAATAGTAACATCCTTTTCAGATACACCCAAAACTGTGTCTCCTAGGTGACTCTAAGTCATTAAATTGACAGTGAAGATTAACTGATACTGGGTTGGGCAATGCAAATCATCTGACTATATTACCCAAACTGTCCACAAACTCCCAGATTTATGTCCTCTTTCCCAAATCCCCCAAAATTACTTGGACTACATGTTCATGCCACAAGGCCAGTGTTTGGTTGTTTTATGGTTAGAAGTTTATATTGATTTTTTAAAGGTTTTAATTATTTTGATTTTATGTTTATAAGTGTTTCTGTCTGCATGTATGTCTGTGTGCCATCTGTGTGCCTGGTATCCCCAAGGCCAGAAGAGAGCATTGGATCCCCTGGAACCAGAGTTACAGATAGTTGTAGGGTGCTGTGTAGGTGCTGGAAATCGAATCCATGTCCTCCACAAGAGCAGCAAGTGTTCTTAGCTGCTGAGCCACTTCCCCAGCCTCTTTATTTATCTTAATTCAATATGTGAGTTCTGTTTTCTTTAGCTTTCATCAGGACAGGAATATTTGTTATGGGTAGGAAACATTGAATCAGCAGGATTAAGAATGGCGGTTTATGCTGGCCAATGGATGGCTCTCCCCTTTGATAGTTATGACTCTGTGGTTTGGTGGAACATAAATCACTCTTTGAGGAAAACCACATACCCTCAGTGACATTGGTGGCTACTGGCAGCCACCCTGTGGTCCTCAGAATACTCCTCTGGAGGTGGAGGTACGTGCAGTCGAAGTTCATGACCATCTTTAGCTATTTGTTGGGTTCAAGGTCGTCTTGAGCTAAAAGGAAGGAAGTAGGGAAGGAAAGAGAAAAAGAAATGGGCCTTCAAGGCTGCCTCTGTAGAGAGGAACAAAGGACAAGGGAAGCTCAGATAAGCAACTTGTTTTGTCTGATTTTTGTCTTTGCAGTTTGAATAGTTTGCAATGTGCTCTAAAAAAAAAAAAAGATAAGTTGCAGCATCCTGGAAAAGCATTCAAGACATCTTGTTATCTTGATGTGATAAATTCAGGTTTCAAACTTGTAGGTACAATGCGACCCCTATTTTTGTAGAGAAAAATGTGTGATACATCTCCATACACAGAGGAATGTTGCATTAGTTGGTATTTTCACTGCAGTTTATTTGACATTTTTCTGATAAAATACAAACAGTAGAAAAGGGCACAAGCACCAAAGTCCATGTCCCCTTCTTGCTTCTTCGAATCAAGCTCCCTGTAGCCTGTGCTTAACTTATCACATGGAAAATGTCATCAGACATCATGTCTGAGTCGGGGTACGGCAGGGGAGAGTCTCGTTCTGTGATTTCCTGGGACTTCTCATTTTCATCAGTGCATTTATATTGCGACGAGGAGAAGAAAACTAGATTTTATTTCTTTGTGTGTACTGTATGTACATGTATGTGTTCTTGGGGGAATGAATTCATGTACACATTCAGGTGCACACTGAACACATGTATGTAGAGGCCAGAGGTCAAAGCCAACTGTCTTCCTTAGTTACTCTTCACTTCATTTAGTTTTTTTTTTTAAATAATATACTTATTTTTAATTTATGTGCTCTGGTGTTTTGCCTGCATGTGTGTCTGTGTGAGGGTATTAGATCGTGGCGTTACAGGTAGTTGTTACCTGCCATACAAATGCTGGGAATTGAACCTGGGTCCTCTGGAAGAGCAGTCAGTGCTCTTATACACTGAGCCATCTCTCCAGCCCCAGCCCCCTCCACTTTATTTAGTTTTAAAGGTTTGTTTTTATTTCACACGTGTCTGTGGTTTGCCCGCATGTACGTGTGTGTACCACGTGCATGCTTTGTGTCCTGGGAGGTCAGAGGAGGGCACTGGACCCCCTGGGACTGGAGTTGTGGGTGGTTGTGAGCCACTGTGTGGGTGCTGGGAACCAAACCCCAATCCTCCAGAAGAGTAACCAATGCTCTTAACTGGTGAGCCATCTCTCTGGCCTCCCCACTTTATTTTTTGAGACAGGGTCTCTCATTGACATGGGTTCAGTTAGATTTACTGGCCAGTGAGCTTCGGGGATGTGCCTGCCTCTGTCTACCCAGCCCTGGGATTGCAAGGTTCATCAAAACACCTGACTTCTCACATGGGGGCTGCAGGTCTAACTCAGGTCCTCGTGCTTACATGGAAGGCACCTTATGGATTGAGTCATCTCCCCCAACTCCTTAATTCTATAAAATATTTTACTTTTTTATTATTATGTGCATGGATGTTTGCAGTGTCTGAAGGCCAAAAGAAGGTATCAGAACTGTAGTTAAAGGCGGCTGAGCCACCAGGTAGGAATCAAACTCAGGTCCTCTGGAAGAGCAGTCAAATGCTCTTATCCACTGAGCTGTCTCTCCAGTCCCAGCCCCTTGATTTTTAAAAAAAAAAAAAAAATTATTTATTTTAATTTTATGTGTATGTGAATTTCTCCTGCACATATGTAGATGCACTGTGGGGATGTCTGGTGCCCATAGAGATTAGGAGAATGGAACCAGGTCCTCTGGGAGCTACAGTTAGGGACATTGTAAGTTGCCATATGAGTTTGGGGATCAAGTCCAGGCAGGTCTGCCGCAGGAGCAACAAGTTAAGAGCTGAGCCATCTCACCAGCTTCCCTCCCCCAACCTGATTCCACCCCCATCATGAAGCGGGGTCTCATTAGGTAGCTGAGGCTGGCCTAGGTGTTGCTATCTTCCTGCCTCGTGCTGAGACATGAGGTGGGTATCGCCGTGCCTGGCTCAAACACAGTACAGTGCTGCGAATGGAGACAGGCTTTAAGCTTCTACCCTTTCTCAATTCAGTGCAGGAGAAATAAGCTTCCTGTGCCCCCTGTTATCACCCACTGCACCCCTCACCCCACTCAATTTGGGAAGCAGATTGGGTGATAAATTCACATTTCCAAATCATGGGAAAAGAGTCCTGTGCCACTCTGAGCAAAATCCCTTTCCTCTCTGGCTGCCGTGGCCTCATGGCCTCCCCCGCCAGTCGCCTTTCAGGGACAGGGTGAGTGTCACAGTGACACCTGCGGCCTTGCTGGGACTCAGAGGGACTCAGCCTAGGACTCGCCCTCTGCCGCCTCCCTCGGCCAGAACTGTCTGGAAAGGGGTGTGAACAAGGAGAGAAGGGAAGCCAGCTAGTTCCCTTTCCCAGAGATCTTAGGTTAAAAACGTCTGGCCTAGTTAAAACCGCACCTTAATGAGGCTTCTTTCTGGCCTAATTGTCACCATGGCAATGACCCCCGGTGGCCATCTTTAATTAACTTGGAATCAGAGTTGCCAAATGAGCTCCTCCAGTAAATTGCTCAGCAGCCCAGGCAGTCACGCGGCCCCTCCTCTGTCCTCTGCCCTTCCTGCTCTCGCACATCGAGGATGATGAGGCGAGAAATTCTCAGCCTGGCTTTTCTCCCCACCCTCTGGACCTGCCCGCCGCCGTGATGAGGGGAAGAGCTCAGGCCCAGAGCCGCGAGAACAGCAGTGGTCACAGCGGCACAATGCCAACTCTGCAGCGGTCGGATCAATAAATCACCAATAATTGATATTTAAACAAATTTAATAACAAAACAGACTCACAAAACCAAGGTTCCAGCGGGGTAGCCAGCGGAAACAGGAGAGCAAGCGGAAGGGCCCGCGCAGCCTCTGCCCGCGCACTATATCAGTAAACATACGCCTGAGGGCAGCCCGCCCCCAAGGGGAGGGCTTATCCCTACACAACTCGGTCACACGCGTTATCTCCTTCGGTCTTCACGGCGATGCCAGTCAGGGTGGGTGCATTATTACAAGGGATTGCCTTTTCCTGATAAGGAAGAAACACGGGCACGGAGAGGTTAAGTTGGTAACTGGCAGACTTGGGATTGCACCCAGGCAATCAGGTTCCAGGATCGGCACCATAACGCCTCTTCTGGAGATGAAGTCCCTGGGCTCACGTGTTTCTTTGGAGCTGGAGATGAGACTTTCCAGCTGCGTGACCTTGGGCCGCTCACTTCACGTCCGTAGCGTGTTTCCTCACTTGGAACAGGGACTGCAAAGCATGCCAGAGGGTGGGCAAAGACCCGAGCGGCAATACCAGGTCTACCCAGCATTCTCAATACCACCAGAGCCTGCTTGCACTCGGGAAGCCGAGGCAAGTGGATCTCTGAGTTCAAGGCCAGTCTGGTCTATAGAATGAGTTCCAGGACAGCCAGGACTACATAGAGAAACCCTGTCTCAGAAAAATAAAAATAAGTAATTTTTAAAAACTAAAATCAATAAAGAGAGGGAGGAAAGACCACTCTGGGTGCTGAGTGGAGAAAGGGCGGAAGGCACAACTGGAAGCAATGAGAGCCATTAGGTGGCTGCCGGTATTTGTTGCCAGATAGTAGTGAATCATTTAACCTGTGTCTCTGAGCAGGAAGGGGGGCGATGGTTGAGCTACAGATGGCCTGGCTTGTAGACGGATCCGGATCCGGCAGTGCAGACCTGACTTTCAGCACCATGCTAGGTGAGTGTAGTTCTGTGACCTGAACCAGATTAACCAAGCCTTCCAAGTTCCTCGGACCCAGGCAGCTTGGGGATTGAGCATTGGTATCCTCCTTCGGGAAATATTTCGCCTTTGAAAAACTGTTTGCTGCCTTCTAAAGTGAAGAAAATACTACGTTCAGCCTTCAAAGGCCTCTGTGAGCCCACACAAGCTCCACACCTGGGGAATCCGGGATGCAGTAGGGTGGGGGAGGGCACAAGGTCACAGTCTCTGATCTAGATCTGCCACCTACAAGGCTGGAGAACAAAGTCAAGTAAGTCTTCAGTGGGTTGTGGGACAGGGTGGGTGGGAGAGTGCTGGACAAAGTCTAACCACAGGGCTTTCTGTCCTGCATCGTGGCCCGGCAGATCTTCCAGAGGACCCCGTAGTTTCATCGCCCCACACACCAGAGGCCACATCCTCCCTCTTTGCCCGTGGCCTCCCCTGCCCACAGCCTAGTTCTGATGAGATTCCTTCTCTGGCCATCAACATGATTCCTCTTCCAAGTCTGGAGAATGCCACTGGGGCTCCGGAACTGAAGAGCCCACTTAGTTTCTTCTCTGGAACCTTCTCTACCGAGGTGCTGAGAGCAGGGCTCTAAGACCTGTAGAGTTTCTGGATTTCATGCTCAGAAATGACCTCTAGGCTTCTAGTCTCCAAAGACATGCTTTCTCTCAGCTTCCCTGTGGAGAGGGGAAAGGGAGCAAGAGTGAGACCCCAGCTTTAGCCATTCCCCTCAAGTCACCCCTGGGAACCCTCCTTGGATAACACCTGTGCCACAGTGCTAAGCCTGCTGCAAATCAAGAGTTCTCTGCCAATGTCCAGGTCCGCACATGACTCCCTTAGTCAGCATGCTGACTGACTCCCTGGCCAGCACACTGACTGACTCCCTGGCCAGCACACTGACTGACTCCCTGGCCAGCACGCTGACTCCCTGGCCAGCACACTGGCTACCTCCCTGGCCAGCACACTGACTGACTCCCTGGCCAGCACACTGACTACCTCCCTGGCCAGTACGCTGACTCCCTGGCCAGCACCCTGACTCCCTGACCACCACACCCTCTCCATTTCCCTGGTGCTTTCTACACTGGGCTGGGTACTGGTACTCACTCACTTTGTCCTTAGAAGTCCCTGAAATAGATCAGGTCCCTGCTTTGCAACTACCCTATCCTTAAGGGACAGAAGGTGACTACACAAATAAGGTCATGCCCAAGTCAAGGTTTCTTGGTGTGACTGTGAAGACCTCAGACCTCCGATGAAACTTTCTCTCTTGTCTCCATGACTTAGTAAAGTCAGTTTTTTTCTTTGATGATCTTAATCTTAGTTTGTCTACTTTTGAAATAGGGGACAACCAAGTTCCTCCCAGGAGGGAACCAGATATGAGTCACTGATCACAGAGCCAGACAATAGCCTCTCTCGGGAACAGTTTACCCAAGAAGACACCTAGACAAATCTTTTTCAAGCCCCCAGCCAAGATACTCCCCAGAATCTTTCTGGACCCTTTTGACTTCTGCTGAGCCCCAAGCAACCATTTCTTGTTGTGAGCTATTTAATCACACTGTGAACCCTGAGTTTATGTTTGCATTAATTAAATAAAATCAACCTTGGGTCAGGAGGTGGAGCCAGCAACTAGTAGACAGGAAGTAATCATAGAGAGTCAGAGGGAGTCTGGAAGACAGAGAGATGCACAGGAAGTAGTAGGGAAGGACTTTGAGTGTGGTGTTTTCGTTTTGTTTTAGGTTTGGCAGAATGGAAAGACATGATCTTTCTGGGAAGACGGGTCATCTAGTTGTTCCTCAACCTCTCTGAGCCAGGAGGTTTCCACCCCAGCCTCTGACTCCCGAGTCTTATTGATAAATAGAATGATGAAATAGAGATTGGATTAAAAACATTTGGTGGCAGTTGGCAGGAGGTGGATCAGTGGGACATAAGTGTCCTGCCGAGCCACTGCCTGAGAAGTGGGCCAGCACCCGAGGAGCTGCAATTCCTGTCAATTACTGGCTGAAACAGCAGTGGATTCAGGTGCCGCCACTGTGCCGAGATAGAAACAGTTTCTCATCTGCAAAATAGGCAAGCCCACTTTACAGTTGGGAAGAGTGTGAGGCCTGGAAGTCAACTGTCCTTTCTCCGTTTCCCAAAAACAAGACCCCTCGCAAGAAGCCTCAGCCTTCAGCCAGTCACCATCGGTGCCCCTTGTCACCCTTAGGAACCTTAGTTGTTGTTGTTACCGTTTTGAGACAGAGTCTCACGACGGGTTTGGAACTCCTGTGTCAGCTTTCACACAAGTGCTGGAATTTATAGACATTGTACTGCTATGCCTGGTTGGTCTCAGAAACTAATTCTACAAAGGCCTAAGGGGCTACCAAAGACCTTTTACTCACTGCCCCAGGAACAAAATGTCCATGCCCCACTTCTTCAAAACACTGGCTATTTCACCCTAGCACCAGGAGAATGAGACTTCTTTATTATTTTATTTTACTTTATTTATTTATTTATTTGTTTGTTTGTTTGTTTGAGACAGGGTTTCTCTGTGGTTTTGGTTCCTGTCCTGGAACTAGCTCTTGTAGACCAGGCTGGCCTCGAACTCACAGAGATCCGCCTGCCTCTGCCTCCAAAGTGCTGGGAATAAAAGCGTGAGCCACCACCGCCCGGCTTATTTTTATTTTTTTAAAAAAGAAGCCGGGCGGTGGTGGCACACGCCTTTTGGGCTTCTGCAGGCCCAAAGCCAGGCCGCGCTGCAGGGAAAGGGCCCTCGAACTACGTAAGTCTGACCTCTACATTTATCCTTCGACACCTCACTTTGTTACTGGAGTCCCCAACTTCCCAGCCTTCCTTCAGATACTACTGCACCCAGTCAGTGTCATTTTCTGGGCCCTTTCCTGGCGCCTGCGTGCTTCGGCGCCTTGGGCTCCTCCTGCTGGCTGCTGCGGAAACAACCTGAGCCAAGGCAAAAAGCTGGTTGGTGTTTCTCAGGCTCCCTCTCCGGCTCTCTCTCCCCTTTCCTCTCCCACTTCCTCTCCTCTCTTCCTTCTTAACCACCAATTCATCTCTCCAGCCCCTCTGACCAA
Organism: Alexandromys fortis; assembly: GCF_014885135.2. Lineage (NCBI taxonomy): Eukaryota > Metazoa > Chordata > Mammalia > Rodentia > Cricetidae > Alexandromys > Alexandromys fortis. The sequence goes on from NW_026067965.1 coordinate 4,284,703, forward strand.
GGTTTTATTTTCATATAACTTTATTACGAATGCAAAGACTAAAATTAAAAGGTGCTCTGATTGGCCCTATACATACTCACTGAGAACGCTAATATTAAACAAGTACCTGTGAGAAAACATGGCTAACACTAATTGAACACTTACTGCATATGAGATCTTGTTGGACTCTGTATATTAGCACACTTAATCCTCACAACCATCACATCTGGGTGGGACTATGACCACCCCCACTTTAAAGCTGAAGACATTCACACCCTCAAAATCAGTACCTAGGGTCACACGAAGCTAGGAAAAGGTTTTAATCCTGGGTAATTTCTAGAGCCAAGGCCCCAATCCCTATAAAATACGAAGAAAAATTGTGGCAAAAATAAAAACAAAAATCCAGGTGGATCTTCGTGAGTTTGAGGCCAGCCTGGTCTACAGAGTGAGTTCCAGGGCAGCCAGGGCTACACAGAGAAACCCTGTCTCAAAACAAACAGACAAATAAGCAAGAGCTTTTCATAGTGTTGCATGTCTGCATGTAATTCCAACACTCAAGAGACAGATTGCGACAGGAGGATGGCTTGCAGGTCTGAGAGTAGCCTGGTCTACACAGACAGTTATAGGTCAACCAAGGCTATATAGCATTAAATTAAATTAAATTAAATAATTAAAAACACGGGGTTAAGAGCAGTGGCTGCTCTTCCAAAGGACATGGGTTCAATTCCCAGCACCCACATGGTAGCTTACAGCTGTCTGTAACTCCAATTCTAGGGGATCTGACACCCTCACACAGATATCCATGCAAGCAAGACACCAATGCATTAAAAACAAACAAATTTTAGAAAGTAATAGCAAACACATTAGAAGTAGCTTTTAAATACCCCTTATTCTCTAACTAATCCTTTGTCATTTTTCCTACAAAGAGAAACAGAGGAATGTTTTGTTCAAATAGAGACACTGGGGTTTCAGTGACAATATGTGCCACCAGCAGTTAGAGCGTGGCAAGGTCACCCACATTTCCAAGAGAAGACAAGCCTTAAAAAACTTTCAAATGGGTGATGGAGAGTTGGCTCCGTGGCTAAGGGTGCGTAATACTCCTATTGACGACCTATCCGGTGTCTCACAACCTTCTGTGTCTCCAGATCAAGGGGACCTGACGTCCTCTCCTGACCTCCTTTGGCACTGGCATTCACATGCACATACTCACACACAAAACACATGCACACACCCACAGACAAACACATACCCACACACAAACACACACAAACACACACCCACACACAAACACATACCCACACACAAACACATACCCACACACAAACACACACCCACACACAAACACATACCCACACACAAACACACACCCACACACAAACACATACCCACACACAAACACATACCCACACACAAACACATACTCACACACAATCACACACCCACACACAAACACATACCCACACACAAACACATACCCACACAAAACATATACCCACACACAAACACATACCCACACACAAACACATGCACATACCCACACACATACCCACATACAAACATGCACATACCCACACACAAACACATACCCACACACAAACACATACCCACACACAAACACACGCACATCGTTAAAAATAAGCATGCAGCTGACTGCACTTGGGAACTGACCCACTTATCTTCAACACTTTCTACCGAAGTGGGATCATCAGCCTCATCTTTGGTCCTGGGGATCTGAGTGGGCCCCAACAGGCTGCCCTCACCATGGCCCTGCATATAGCTCTGGCTTGGGCTAAAGGGCTGTGGTGTGGGTCCCCTGTAGGAAAAGGTGCCCCTGTGAGAAAACTGTGGACAACACAGGGACACATGCATAAAGGCTTAGAGTGGAGAGAAACCAGAGATGTATTCTATGACTTTTCTCATGGCCCTGACCTTTCTTGCACCTCGTACCATAACTGTATATTAATAGCATGCATCCCTCACCATCGCATTCCAAGCTCCGTGTGTAGGATCTGACACAGACTAGAAGCTGAATTTATTGATACATATCCCCCACAGCATCCGTGGCTTGTGATCACTCCATCTTTTTTGTTTGAATCCTCACAGAAATGGGGCATTTATTGCTTCCCTCTGGAGCTGTTTCTCCTGGGTGCCACTCAGAAACTTGGTTTGCTGAGAACACCCTCTGAACTTCTCCTGTGGAAAAGCAGAAAAGCTACTGACCGGCCAGATAGCCACATGCCTGCCATTTATTCTTAAAGCCTAGTTCAGTGGAAATGCCCTAAAAGAGGTTTCCTTTTCCCAAAGGCATGGGAAATCTGAGGTTCAGAGAAGAACTCAATCCAACTGGTTCTTTCTTTCTTTCTTTCTTTCTTTCTTTCTTTCTTTCTTTCTTTCTTTCTATTCTTGCATGTCTGGTCATGAGACCTACCCTAGAAATGTAACCACATTTTGGTTCCATAGCATTCCATAGTATTTTCCTGTGTCAGTATGAACAGACAATGTTTACAAATCCACACATGTATGTGCATGTCAATCTGTATTTTAACACAGGCTATTAAACCATAGGTTTAAGAAGGAGGCCAGATGTATAATTCAGAGGAAAGTGTGGAATCACTTCAGGGTACATGAACTGCCACAGATGATCTGGGTATGAGTGTGTAAGTATGTATGTGTGTGTGTGTGTGTGCATGCATGTGGTTATAAGCAACACTCCCCTCAAGATGGTCCATCTGTGTGTGTACACCGACAAGACACACCGCAATTCCATTCTATGTTTGAAGGATGGGCATGTGACATGTATGTACATTTGCAACTCTTTTCCTACTTGGTTTGTGACAATGTGGTCCTGTCCTGAGCATGCGTGTGCACATATATGCGCTCACATACATGTATTTACAATAGAATCCTAAAACTTGTGAAAGTAACTATGACATGTGTGTTTGTATGTTTAAATGTAAAGTCGTTTCTAAGTGAGATCCGGATGGCTGTAGAGTTACGTGTACACTCTTGTTTACTACTAAGCCCACAATCCCGTGAGTATACACGGATCCTCTGCCACAAAAGGCTGAGCCAAGCGGGTCCTGGGGCTGGCTAAGCACCTGGGGAAAACCTGACCAACCTTTGTCTGAAGCCCACTCCCTGTGGCCTCTAAATGTCTGCTCCTGGCAGGATCTCAGATGTCCCTGATCACAGCCTACCTTCCCCAAGGAGTCCCTTTAACTCACAGTCCCCTTTCCATCCAGGGGGCTGAGAGTTGGGGGATATTCATCTCGGGGAGTTTTTGTTCCGCCTCATGAAAGGCCTCAATGGCTGGGAATACCATTCTAATTACGGGGAAGCCCAGCTTATGTAGGGGATACAAAGGGCTGTGGTCTCATAGCAGGTCCTTCCATCCGTCAAATAAGGCAGTCTAATGACGGGGTGAGAGCCGTGAATGCCTAAAACAAACTCAAAAAGGAGGGAAAATAAAGCCGCCGGGGGCTTAAAATATATTAAATTACCCTGAGTGGGAGCTGTGGCTTTGCAGGCACTGGTTGGAGTGGCTGTCCAGGCCGTGAGTCCCGCTATTCACGTGGGGGAACAGGGGTCAGCAGGTCGGGTGGGGAGGGGCTCCTGGAGCCCTGGCTCATTCTCATGCTAACACCAGGGACATGCTGCAGGCTTACTGGGGTGGAAAACAGAAATGAATTTGCCATAATCCTCCTCCTCCTTCTGCAGGCCAGAAGCTTTGCCTAATTGCAACCCTCGGAGCCTGCTGGGCTTTGGGACACAGCCACACCCTGGAGCCAGCACCCCTCGACCCTCCCACTCTCTCTTTGGGGCTCAGGGATGAGTGTGCTCCAGGGTTCATCTGAAGGAGCGGGAAAAACAGAGAGCGGGGGTCAGTGGACCGTAGAGGACTAGAGATAGAAATCTCTCTCTCTCTTACACACACACACACACACACACACACACACACACACACACTGTCTGAAGAGTTATTCCCAGGTCACAGGCACTCCTTCACACACGAACACAGACACAAATATCCTTTTATTATCCCTCTTCACTCTCAGCCTGTAGCCCAGGTTAGCCTGGAACTCACTATGTATCCCAGGCTGGCCTTAAATTCACAATTCTCCTGTAGTCTCTGGAATGGTAGCATTACAGGTGTTAGCCACCACCTGAGGCACCCAGAGTCCTTTGCAGACATTTACGCTTAAGACACATTTCTCCCCAAGTGAGCATATGCTGCCTCTGAGACGTGAACACACACAAACTCACACCTCCAAAGGTGACCCAGAAGCATGGGCCTGGTACAGTTTCATTGTTTAACAGTAGAGGATATTGGTGTTCAGATGACAGCTGAGAGGAGGCTTTTTGCCAGCCTTAGCTGAGTCAACACTAGACTGTTTATAATTGCTACAGGACCTTGGATGAATTCATCCCAATTTCTGGGCCTCAGTTTCCTGCCATAAAAGGGGATGCTCAAGTAAGTTGTAGAGTACATACACGTAGCCTCAGTCCTAGGGAAGCTGAGGCAGGAGGATCGGGAGTTCAAAACCTGCCTGGGTTACTTAGTGAAACCCTGCCTCCCATCACCAAAGAGGAGCGATTACTTGAACCAAATGTTCTAGACAAACTCGACCAGCTCAGAAGAATTAACAGGCATCTCATGGATGATACCTTCTGGCCCTCCCTTGCTTCTGCACACTTCGTGTGAACACATGTACACACTGCTGGCATGCGCACCCCTCCACAGTGCGCCTGACAATGGCTGCCTTCAGTGTTCACGTGGTTATAAAAAGATCTTCGGTGGAACAGTAGCCAGCATCCTTCCTGCTGTAGGTGGGGACGCCTCCTTCCCACCCACCTTCAGGCCTGCTTCTGTAGCTTTGTCCAAGAGACTGCCAGTTTGGGATACGGGGATGACAGGTTTGGCTGTGAATCATCGAGCCCCACAGTGTGGCGCCAGGGACCCAGGAAAGGCATTCAAACCCGCTCCTTTCTTCTCCCAGGGCGCCCTCTGCCGGCTGACGTGTAACAGAAGGTTCTGGAGGAGGCCGCTCAAGCGTACACAGCTGCGGACCTGACCCGAGTCCGAACAGTGAAATCTAGGCAGCTGCGTTCTCTGCTCCGCTGGGAGAGGAGCTAGCACAACCAGAGTGGAACCAAGAGCACGAAACTAAACGGAAGGGGAGCTGGGTACTGCAGCCCTTTGTTTTTAAGGGCTTCTAGGACCACCCTGCCTTCTCCATCCAACACAGATTGCTAATGGGTATGTAATATGTAGAGTAGGGCATCAAAGCCGGGTTTGGGTAGAGTGTGTGTACCAGGAGTTGGTCCTGGCTGCTGATCTCTGGTGTGTTCAGAGACGCTCCAGGCAGCCTAAGAAAGGTTGTGAAAAGCCCTTGAAAGATCAAGACCCTACTTCTTACCCACCCCAGATGGAGAAGGGCAGGGCTCAGAAGCTTGCAGAACACTGCCCTTGGGTGGTGAACCAGGGTCTAAGGAGACCACAGCCAGTTCTCTCTGCTAGCAAGGCCTGTGCTTTGTGGAGAATGAGGGCATTGCCTACACTACAGGTGAAGATCCTTCCTGCCTTTATCCCCAGCTGCCGCAACTGCTCTGTGGGCATCATGTAGCCAGAGTAGGGGCCCTAGCAATCAAAGGCAAATGGCTTGAAGACAAAAGCCCATATGTAGGCTGAATCCTTTTTAGGAAAACAAGGGGTTTTTAGAAGGTGATGGGACAAGATGACAGGTTCCTTTTCAACCCCATTTAGAGGTTCAGTACCAGCACCTCATGACATAACCATGTTCAGGGGGCCACCATTGCTCCGTGGGCAGCATGAGAGAGCCTCTGCAACCCCAGTACTTCTTTCTTGGCCCTCACTAAGGCTACAACAGGCTGGGGCCCAATATAGGGCCAGTGAAAATTGGGAAAGAAAGGCTGTGTTGTCGAGACATGAGGAGGGTATTGGCTTGAGCTCAAATGGAGACACCTGCTCAGGGCCTTTTCTATGTGGCCCAGATCCAAGAAGGTGCTTCTCCAGCGTGCCAAGGTTTCCCAGCAGGTGTGCCGTGCCACGCCTCTGGTCCGGCTGCCCCACCAGGTGGAGTAACCAGATCTGAAGCTATCCTCTGATCTGTTCCCACTGGACTCCACACCCTGGCCTTTGGGAGAGTGAGGCTGGTTTCTTGAGGGACAGCAAGGGTGTGCACCAAAGGTTTGACCCAGAAAGCCATACCTGAGCACTGGAGGGAGAGGCTCAAGCCTCTCAGTGCTCCCGCTATGATCTGAGATACAGCCATTGCCCTGGAAGGGAAACACTTAGTTCCTGCAACAATCAGCCTCCCCAGATCCATAGATTTGTGAAGAAGTAAAGCGCACACGCTTACCGGAAGACATTCCAACATAACACATAAGGTTAACTAATTTGGATTCCTGAGTCCTCTTCAAGAGTCTTCTCCAAATAAGTAAGGGGTGCTGTGGGATTCAGGCCCTGAACCCCTGGGGTGGGACACCAGAGGTTTTTAAACTATTCCTACTTTTAAGCCTGTCTCCTAAAATCATTTATCCCTTCCTTGTCTGTCCTCACTCCAAGCCCCAACCCCATCAACTATCACCAGCTAATGACAAAGAGAAACAAGAACTTGTTGTTTTCTAGAATATTCCTCAAATAAGTTGCTGTGTTTGAGTTTCTGCTATGCTGACTTTGTTTCTTTGGACAGGATCTGGAAAGTCTTGTCTCTGCACCCAGGTGGAAGTCTGGGACCAGCCAAGGACTCCAGGACAGCCATGGTTCTTCCACTTACCTGGAGGAGCCTGCAGCAGACTCCCTCCCTCACCTAGTCTAGGCTTGTGGATCACCATCAGATTTTCCCAGACTAGGTCAGCTCACTACTGACCGCAGTACCCACTAAAGTCCTTCCTAATGCTTGGGAGGGATCTGGAAACTGAAGCTGTATTCCATGTAAAAGGAGAGCTCTAGGACTCCCCTGATTTTGCGCTCAAGGTTTGCATATCTGACCATCCAGAGCACCCAGACCCTGGAATCCCACTCTGGCCACCTCCATGAGCCATGCAAGGGCTGAGCTGCCAAGCTGGGCTTGGTGTAGGGGCTCTGGGCTGGTGTTTGTAAACACAGAACGAAATCGGGGGAACGGAATGAAGACAAAGCCGCTTCCCTCCGCTCATTTAGAGGAATCTCCACTTAGCAAACACTTTCATTTTCAGAACTGCTCATGGTTGTTTGCAGGTCTGGAAAAATCGCTGTGCTTCAGGACGAATTCCATCCCGGGAAGAGTCCCGGGAACAGGCGCCAGGCACACAGAAAGCACAGTTGTCGGCAAGAATGTAAGGATGGAAAAGAAGCACACCCCCAGGATGTCAACCGGCTACTTGTGGTTTACTATCCTGCCTTCGTGTGAACCTAAAATGCATAGTTGTTCTCTTCAGCTTTTATACCCTCTAGGAGGCAAGCAAGAATGTTTTGGCAGGCTACCCCTTCTCAGCTCTGTGCATTCTGAACCCTCAGTTGCAGGCGGGGCACAAGCTTACTTATTCGGTGCAGCCGGGTTCCTGGAAGCGCCACTCCACACTCTCCCTCGCAACTGGCCTGGGTATTTGCGATTGTGTTATCCAGATTTTTATAGTCTCTATCACAAATGCCCTAGACTTAAGAGCCAGATCAAAACCTGACGCGGGGGGAGGGGGGTAGATATGACCGTACAGTGAGGCACCCAAGTTGGTGGGAATGTCTATAGGACATCTCAGACCTCTGCCTCCATTATTTTGCCTAGTGTCCAGGGAACCCATTGGGCAGCGTGTCTTTAGGTTTTTTCAAGTACGACTTGCAAAGCCCCTGTGGCAAACACAGAGCGGTGCTGACTTTTCCTATCAATGGGAGAGACGTAGGCTATTGACCCAGCGGCCTCCTCCTCTCGGCCTTTTGTCGCGTCGCGGTTCAATCACGCACTTACCGGAAGAAAAGCGAGTTTATTTTAGCTTGGAGGAGCCTCGTGTTGTGTGTGTGTGTGTGTGTGTGTGTGTGTGTGAAGGGTGGGGGAAATTCTGCAACCAGGACTGTGCAGATGGGTTGAGGATAGACACTTTCAGAAAAGGACCAATTTCCTTTTCACAATGAGCGCTAAGTACCTGACAAATGGGGCTGGTGTTTATTCATGAGCAGGTACTTTGGAGATGGCGATTAGAGCAGCCGCCCGAGCTGCCTAGCCAAGGTACTTAAAGCCGGGCAGGTGCAGCTCGGCGCGCTGCCCCAGCGCACAAAGCCCGCGGCCGCCGCGGCACGGAGAGGGGGCGGGATGCGGGGCGCGCGGGGCCGGAGGGCGCGCCGAACGCTGGCACCTTAGCCCTTTGTTCCTCTTCTGGAGCCAAGGCCACATCACAGAGGGGCGCTCCGAGAAAACCTCCCCTCTAATTACCAGGAATTTCTCTCCGACCCTCCTCTGGGAGCCCAACCGGGCAGCTCTCGGGCTGGAGGCCGCAGAGGCTCGCGGGATCTGGCCTTGCGTTTACACGAATGTCGCCTGGGAGTTAACTATTGGCTAACCAGCTAACTAACTGGACAACTAGGACGGGACGTGGAACCCAGGCCTGGGAATCCGTTCAGGCATCCGCCGCTTAGGCGCCACCTCTGGCGGTGCGGCCAAGCTCGGGCTTTCACGTTTTGTTTCAACTCCAAAGGGAGAAAATTGGGGTCTGTCTCATTCTCCAGTTTGCTGGCGCCAAGGTCGTGGGACAAACCCGATCTTGCCCTCGCCTCGGCTGCTGCGGAATCCCTAAATACCACTAGGTTCAGCGCGACCTCGCCTAGGCAGAGCGAGCTTGGCGGGCGCCGACCCCGGGCACAGAGCGCTGGCTCTCCTGTGCTTAGAAACGGAACTGGTCATAGACCAGCCAAGAGCAGTTCCCGGCCTTGGCTGGGCAATCTTTGTGTGGCAGACCCCAGGCTGCGAGGGTGCTGAGTGTTCGTGATGTCCCAAGGTCGGAGATACCAGTGGTGTGCGTCCTCCTGGGACCTGTCTGGACTGCTTTCTGTTGCTGTTGTTTTAAATCGTTTTGAAAAGCCTGCTAAGATAACGTATCTCCAGACCACAGAATCAGACAGGAGAAATGGTTTTCAAACAAGCTAGGTTCCCCTTAGGGAGAAAAAAAATCTTTCAGGATGATAGGAAACCAAGGGGCAGGGAACTGATGTCACCCACCACCAGGCAAGTTTTTACATTATCCGAAGGGGATAGCTCTCCCTTCGGAGGCACACTGTACATAGTGACATCCATGAGAGACTTTTCTGGAACCTTGAGGTTAGAATAAATTATAGGGATAGGGTAAACCTGACTCTCAGGCGAATCCGAGATCCTGACTGTGAAAGCCACTGGACAGTGGTAGATAGAGCCGCGAAGAACAGTAGGAAGGGAGGTCCGAATGCCTAAGGCCTTAACTGCGCAACCATCAGCTGCAGGCAGAGAGAGGCGAGGAAGCCACCACATCAAGGAAGAAGGGTTATAAGAAAGGAAGCTTCCCCTCAAGTCTCCTGTTAGGGCCTGAGACAGAGTTCCAGGGTGAGTTCTCTCTGGGTACCTCCTGCGCCAAAGGGACTCCAGGATGAGGGATAAAGGAAGTGCCAGGCAAGCCCCCAGAGGTCGAGATGAACTGTGCTTGGCCAATCCCATAAGAACAGCTTTCTGCCCCGACAGGCTTAGATAAAACGTTTTGAGGCCAGGAGCCTGAGACTCCTCTGAAGTTCCTAGGCTAAAAGGATACGCACCCTGCACCACTGCGTGCAGGAAGCAAATCAAATCCTACAGACCCACAGACTGGGGCTGCCAGATCCCAGGCGCAAGGTCGCCCCTACTTGGGGCCCCAAATTCAGGAACTAAATGAGAGTTAGATTGGAACCAGGGGAGGTAGACTACAGATATATGCCAAGATATATATCTTTCAAGACTTTTTTTTTCCTGAGGCAGGGTTTCTCTGTGTAGCCCTGGTGGTCCTGGAACTCACTCTTAAAAACCAGCGATCTACTTGCTGCTGCCTCCAGAGTGCTGGGATTAAAAGCTTGTGCCACCACCGCCTGGCTGCTTCCAAGACTTTAAGGCATATCTAATCGATATAAGTTTGCTCAGGACGAGGGCCGTTGGTACCAACATCCTGAATGATTTCTTTCACATTAGGATTTTTTAAAAATCCTAGCAACATAATAAATACATTATATTATAATATCATATAAATAATGTTCTTAGCGAAAGCAAGACGATGGGATTGACTGGCCAGTCCTCTAAGTTTATTTTTCTAGGAGAGTTTTGGGCTAATTCTTTTTGGGGCAGATTAGTTTAGGGCCTGGATGGACATCCTTGGGTTCCAGCAAAGACTCATTGAGCAAGGACAGTTGCCACAGGGGCTTCAAGTGTCTCCCTCACTCTACTGAGTTAGGTAGGCCTCGTGACTGGCCACGCAAAAGCAGGGGACAAAAAGCTCTTTTGAGTTTAGCTCTTTAGATCAGACCTGGTGCTCTTAACTTTGACCCCAGATTTAACAGAGGCAGAAAATCTTTCACCCAAGAATAGTTGGGTCTAGATTTGGGGGGTCACTGGAGTGGAAGAAAATGCTTTTTCTTTACTCTGGCTCTATCACCGATACTGTGTTTTGGTTAGTTGGTGATATGGCCTCCATCTCTGCCAGGAAAATCCAGAGGACCCAAGTAAGAGGGCATCCAGCTTTACAAACGGCAGAAACCATTGCAGTGGAAGAATTCTAAACAGAACGCACCCCACCCCAGTTCCCTCCTCGCTGCAGCCAGGGAGTCTCTAGGGTTGAGGTAGGCTGAGGTAGAACTCAGGCCTTCTCCTGCCTCCTCCTTCCCCATCCTGTACCCTCTGGACCCTCTCCCATCCTCTTTCTGAATTTGGGCTGACAATGATTCTCTGGTCTAAAACTCAATTTTTCGAAATTATTGAATTGATGTGGAGTAAGCAGGACCCCCAATTCGTCTTCCCCTTGGTAGAGCACCTTCACCCTCTTCTCCTACAACCCCATTCTCCTTCACCCACCAGGATCCCCTGGGAGGTGTCTTTGTCTTCCTTCAACGAATGGGAAATAAAAAATCAGAGAATGGATAGAAATTCAGGCCTCCCCAAGCATGGGGAGACACATAACAATTCGTCCTGGCATTTCTGACTTCAAACTCAGGTGGGCCTTGGCATTCTCTCCTCCCTCCAAAGAGGATAGGGCATTTCCCCCCGGGGGGGAGGGGCTCTGATTCTCAGTGCATGGTGCCTCAGGTCCTCTGAAGCCCCTGAAGACCATCTGGATCACCTTTTTTGCTCCACTGGCACCGAGGTGCCCAGCAATGTGGGCAGCTGAGCCTGGAAAAGTCTCCAGTAAGGCAGTAGCTCTTCCCCCTGAGGCCTTTGCATTAGGTTCTAGCCTGGCTGGCAACTGCTGAATGAGTTCTGCCAAGACCATGATTGAGGGCAGGTGCCTAGTTGGACAATGTCTTCAGGCAAGTCCTTGCTCAGACTCGGTGTCCTTATCTGCCAGGAGACAGAAAGTTGCAAAAGAAGGCTCCTGGCATCTCTAAGTTGACGCTGCAAAGGAGTAGGAGGGAGGGATACTTGATGTATAAATCCCGCATCTTGGAAACGGAGGCAGGAGGATTGCTACAAGCTGGAGAATAGCCTGGGCTATAGAGTGAGTCCCTACCTCGAAAAAAAATAGACAAAGTCTGAACACTTGTGACAGAAAGTAGCAGAAGGAAATCTCCGCAGCTCTAAGGACCTTCTAGGGGATAGATTTAAGCTGAGGAGAAACCCATCCCCAGTCCCCAGATTAGCAGTTAGGTCAAGCATTAGGTATGGAAGCCCTGGAACCAGGCTACCTGGGATTCATATCCCACTCAGGTGTGCTAGCTCCCTCTGTGACTCTGGGCCACTTGATTTCCTCATTTCATCTCAGGGCTCTGATGGTCATGTTACTAACACGACCTAAGACAGTATTGGCATGGTAATCACAAACTGTCCTGGGTTAGCTATTAATGTAATTAATGTAATTTCCCTAGACCTCTGAATACAGCTCCACTCTTCCCAGTCCTCTTGGTCTCTACCACAAAATGTCGCTATTTCTATCCTTGTTTCTGCTGCTGGGATTTCAGTCTTCCCTGGGATGGGGAAGGACACAATCCCTCGTCAGGTCAGACAGTTCTCTGCCTTAGTTTGTGACCTTGTTTGTGGTGGTTCATACTGGGCTTGGAACCCAGGACCTCACATGTGCCAGGAAAGTGCCTCTGCCATCAAGCTATTTTCCCAGTGGTCTTTGCTTATTGCCTGTTGGAGAAGGCGCCAGTCTTTAAAGGAGAGAGGATCCCAGCTGACCTGTCTCACCATGGAGGATCTGCTCAGAGGCAGGTGAGTCGGTAGCTCACATAGCTCTCCCTGTATTCTCTCTGACGTTGAGCACACACACACACACACACACACACACACACCAGCCACCAGCTGCCCAAGGGTAGTGGTGTTTCTGTTTTGTTCTCTGCTTCATCCCCAATGCCTAAAACTTTGCCTGGCACACAATAAACATGGATATAAATAAATATTAAATTTTTTAAAAGGTGGCAGAGACAGCCAGCCCAGCGACATGACTTGTTTTGGTAGCAGGATCCAGTCTTATTTTCCCCCAGAGGTGGTGACTAACCAATCAACTGACTAAGAAATTAAAAACAGGCTTCAGATGTATTCCTTTGAGAGTTTTCTGTCTTGGTCTGTGCGTCTCTAGGTTATCCATGGGGAGTTTCTTCCCATGAACACCCCTCCCAACCTGCTTAGAGCAGAAAGAGAGAGAGAGCTTTCTGAGTGTCTGTATTTAGAACCTTGGGGATCCGTGAGTCTTCTTTGGCTGTGGGTAGTGCCATTTCCTAGACCCAGTTCTTCACCTCTGCTTTAGGCAAGCACTTAGAGACCAGCCAGGAAGGTCAAATTCTTCTTATGCTTTGGAGTGGGAGGAATATGGCAGCACCAAACTATTAAAGGTGATTGCTCTCCATAACACTGCCTGCCACTCGTGGGTGCACTCATAATGTCTCAGGTCAGACAGCGTCGTCCTCACTGCAGGTCCATCAGCAAGCCCATTTTACAGATGAAGAGATAGGGATTTGACCAAAGTGACAGGTTTCTAAGGTAGAGGGAGCGGAATGAGGCTTCAGGGACAAGTCAGAGTCTTGGCAGCACAGGTAGCCGCAGGCCAAAAGCACAGGCACCTCTTCCTAGTTGTGAGGCAGATGGTCTCCACGCCTCGCTTTCCTCTCTTTCCTCTTCGAAGGGAGCTAAGAACAGGATCCATGTTTTTTAACTGAGAGAACTTCAGAATTGGACACATACTAATAACACCCGTCCTTGCCTGCTGCAGAGAAGTATTTATGCCACTCTGCAAACCATGGCTGCCTAATGTGTCCTTATTTATAATTTATAATTGCCACTTATAAACTGGGGGGGGAGCTGGAGGGAAAAGAGGGGTTCATCTAAGACGTCACAATCCCTCAGGGAGAATCAGGTGGATGAGATCTCTAACCCAAAATTCCCCCCTGAGGAAGAGAAATATCTAGAACAGCCTCCGTAGATTCTTTTTTTTTTTTTTCAAACTAAGAAAAGTCATTTGGGGAACTAGAGAGATAACTCAATAGCCGCTTTTTCAAAAGATCCTGGTTTGATTCCCACACCCACATCGCAGCTCACTTCCTTCTGGAAGTCTGTAACTCTGCTTCCAGGGGATCCAATGCCCTCTTCTGGCTCGCGAAGGCACCAGGCTCTCACGTGATACACAGATGTACTTACAGGCAAAACACCCATATTCCTCGAATAAACAAATAAAGCTATTTTGGTTTCTTTTCTTTTTAAGGAATAAAAGTTTCTCCCCAGACTCCTCTCTTGTGAGGCTGTTGGTGACAAACTGGTCATAGTTGCACACACCTTTAATACCAGCACTTGGGAAGCAGAGACAGGCTGACATCTGTGAGTTTGCAGCTAACCTGATCTACCTAGTGATATCCGGGACAGCTAAGGCAACATAGAAAAAGGCTATAAACCACAAAAACAAAATACAAAACCAACACAGTCTTTCAGTGACAGATCTCATGGAGCTGAACGATTCTAGGTAAGTTGATCCCCACTTTCAGCCAGCTTCTCCACAGCACACTAAGGTTTTGTCAGAGGGTCCCATGCCCCTAGCTCTTCCAGGCCACCCCATACTCGGTCAGACTGAGTGAAGGGCTGGATGGCGTTGAAGGGGCTCCTTTCTCCTTTCTCCTTTTTGCTTTCACAAAACACTCTAAATGTTTTCCCTTTCTTTTTAATAGAACACATGGAGAGGCCGTCTTACCCTTTCTTTCTATGGCCCCTGCTTGCGCACGAGACCCCTAAAGTTATGGAACAGAAAGATGAAGCACCTGAGAGTTTCTTTCCTTACATGGAAGAGAACATTAAAAAGCAAAGCGAATGCAAACCTCAAAGCTTTTTAACTTGATGCTGTATCTTTTTAAAAATCCATTTATCAATAAACCGTTTTCTTTATTGATAAATATTGACAATACAGCTGAAGATGTCAAGAGAGAGAGGGAAGGTGGCGGAAGTCTGAGATAGCATCCTGGGCGGCAAGGAGGAACTTGTTAAAGTTCGGTCAGGTAGCGTCCCATAAAGGAGACGTCAGGGAGAAGACTCCCAAAACGAAGCAGAGGAACCCAAGGGGAGCAGCAGAGCTGGTGCAGCGGGGAACACACATTTCTGACTTTCCACTTCTAACTTACTGCGAATTTAGAAACCAACTGTCATAGATGTTGGAACAGTATGTAACGCAGTGTCACCAAAACGGTGTCCAATCCAGAAGAAGAGAGTGAAAGGCAGCTCTGACGCAGCCCTCCGTGGTTCTTTCGCTTTAGGAAGGGCGGGGTGAAAAGGGTTACATCTAACTCGGAAGAGTCCAGGAATCAAGCGTGCGGGAACCCAAGGAGGTTTTAGCGGCAGAATAAAGATCACAGCACTGACAGTGGGTTTCAGCCCACCTCAGCCCACATTTGCAAGCGCCATTTGGTACAAAACTTTCAATTAGGTGCTCCGGAGAAGGGGAGGAGGTAATGGAGTGAGCGCACCGCTGATTCCTCTTTTAGCTAAGCCGCAAGCACACCTCAGTCCTCCTTCCCAAGGGGACTTGAGTCTGAGGAGCTCTGCTTTAGCTTCGGTACCCTCCCTTCCTGCTAAATCTGAGGTGCGCCGAAGTCTGAGAGATGCAGGCTTGGAGGCCAAGGGGGTGTTGCAAGAAAGATGGTGAACCAGCCGCTCCAGGGAAAGAGGCCAATCAATGATTTCTCCCAGCCTCCGCCAGGCGCCCCTGACCCAGTACCCATCCCCCTGAAGTCGGGCACCCTCTAAGGTCCGGGGAGCCGCAGCGCGCCCCCCTGAGGCCCAACCTGGCGGTTTTGCAGCGTGCCGCGCTGCTGGTCTAGGTCGCTCGAGCCCAGCGTGGGGCGGGGCACAGGGGGTGCAGACGAACCCCGCCAAGGGTCCTTACCTCCGCGCAGGCGTCCGTCCGACCAAGCGCAGTTTGCTGCTGGGACTGCGGGGCCGGGGAGGCTCCCACGGGCTCGGACTGCGCATCTCCCCCACCCGCCCCGAGCCCCCAGAACCTTCCGTGGCCCTGAGCAGGGTCGCCAGGACCCAGGCACAGGCACCGAGCGGGCGGGAGGAGGCGGTTGTAGCGGGGCGCGGTGGGGCGGGGCGGGGGTATCTGCGCCGGGCCCCGCCTGGGAGGGGAACGTGGGAGCGCTTATCCCGGAGAACAAAGGCAGCTGGGGATGGCTCCCCCCACTCCTTCCTCCTGGGGCCTGCCCCTGAACTTGAACTTGTACTTGACACTTTGTCCGGAAGGTGGCGAGGAAGCTTGTCTGAGCCGGGACAGGACTCTCCCGCCACCTTCGGTCCGGGAGGCCCGGAGAGCACTCGGCCAGGACCCTAGGGAGCCCGGATCTCCATGGCTCCGTCTTGCTCCAAACTGCCTGGTGCTCCAGGGCCCTGGGATTCCAGGGTCCCTTGAGACTGAGGGTGAGGAGGCCTTGGGTGTCGGGTCCCGAGCCTCAGGCGGAGCCCTGCGCCCTGCCGCGCCCCTCCTCTCGATCCCGCGACCGGCCCGCTGCCGAGCTGCGCGGAGCAGGCAGGATTCTCTGCACGTCGCGTCGGCAAGCACTATTCAGCCGCTAATTGAACGTTAATGGCAGGTGCGGATGAGGTCACCGGAGCTGGCTTTTCTCACACATTTTTCATGCAAATTCGCGAAACTCTAAACAAATTTGAATAAAAAGCTCTTTGTGCCGCCCGCCTCCAAGTCCTCTCCCAGCCCAGGATCTTGGCTCCTCCCGGTGCCCTGGGGCTCCAGCCTGCTGCCCTGGCCGCTGGATCCGGGCATCCCGGGGAGTGCTGCCTGGTAGTCGGTGGTTCTGGCTCTAACTACTAGATGGTTCCGGCTGCTATGAGCCGGCCAGAGAGTTTTTCATTTGGGATCTTGGGGTCAGATCAGCCTGGCCAGCCACCAAGCTTTAAGGGAGGCAGTGGGTAAGCGCCTGGCATCTGGACAGACAGGCATTCTACTGTTGAAGTCTCACGTCTCAGCAGCCGCTCACACTCGCACCGGCCACCTTGAACAGCTTCTCGGTCCTTACCCTCTCCGTTGCTTAGATGGGAATAAGGGCCGGTGGTGCCCAGCTATGCACACCAACGCCTGAGGATTAAATGTAATTTGGGACTGCGCAAGCACTTAGTGTGCTGAGAGCGAGAGAGTGTTAATTATTGTCTGGGGTACAAGGGCCTGTGAGAATGAAAACTGAAGAAAGCGTGATTGTGATTTTGCGCATACATGAAAAAACTTGTCAAAGGCTTTCAGAGCCTCATGACCCCCTGCTTCCCATTCCGGTCATAGAGCTCCCAAGCCCAGGGCCACTGTTTCCTAACCCTGGCTCTGACTGTTTCTAATCCTCTCTGAGCCTCAGTTTCCTAATGTGGAAAATGTGATCGTCTTATGGGATCATGGTGAAAATTGAGAAGACATTAGTGGAGGCTTGGGAACAGACTGGGATCTGGTTCCCAGTTCAGAACTCCGGTACTTATGATGTCAAGACTCTTACACTCCAGCCTGCAAACAAGCCAGGCTTCTGGCTGCCCTTGTGACCCTAGCCCAGGTAAGAGAGACTGTCTGAGGCTTTCTGAAGCTTCTCCATCCATTCTTCCCCTCACACCTCAAAACACCATGAGCTGTCTTTGCCAGGGGCTGAGTCTTGTTTTCCTCACTCTTGTCTGCCCAAGAAAAAAATTTAGAGACGATTTTTCAAGCCGTTAATTGTGAGCTGAGATAAAAGAGGCAGAGGGTTCTCAGGGTTGGAAGAGTTCTTTCTCGCAGAATTTCTCTTAATCCTCCCCCAGCGTTGTCCTGAAAAACCAATGGCTTCGGGAGAGTTCCAATGGTTCATGAACCTTAGTGTCCTCTCTGCTCCCCCCATGTCTGCTCCTCCAGCCTCAGCTTTGCTGGAGCCCCCACAGGTCCACCTCTGAGAAGCCCCTGGGGTGGGTCCAGGAGACTCCTTGACCTGTAAGGTCAAGGACCCGAAAGAGGGACAGCAACTGCCGAGTCCCCAGGAGGCAGATAGCATAGTCCCCAGCAGCAATACTAACCGAAGGCCTCCAATCTCTATATGGCCTAGAATTCCTTCTCTAGCCCTAGTGCCCAGGCTCCAAGATGTGGCATAGCCCAAAGCTGAAATCAGATAGCATTAGGGAGGGCCCCAGGTAAGACATTATGGAAACCTTGAAGGGAGAGGTTAACTGGCCAGGAGGGTTTGGATTTAGGGAACCTCTTTTAAGTGGCCCAGCCAAACAGGATATATTTGGGGTTAGGAGTCCAGACTGCAATCAGTGAGAGGGGTGTCAAATCTCAGTTCTGGCCCTTTTTAGCTGTGACTTGGGACATGTAACAACATTTCTGAACTTCAGTGTCGCCTGTAAAATGAGTGTACCAGTGCCTCCCACAGTATAAAACCAGGGCTCCCTGCACCTGAACAGGAGGCCTGGCACCTGACAGTCCCACCTCCGGCTGCTTTCCTCCAGCCACCATCAAAGTCCAGGGACCTCCATGGCTTTCCCAGGTTCCTCTGGTCAACTCTACTTGCTGGCTCCTGGGTCTCAGGACCCAACATAGAGCTCTGTGGGATGTGGTATCTAGACCTACGTTGGATTTAGGCCTCAAAGCTCAGCTCCACATTGCCCTTTACAGACACCCTCTAGCAAGCAATTTACTCCTTTGGGGGTAAAGCCAGGCATTTGATTAGCATTGGGAGCAGCAGGGTCAGGTGGTGCATCTCTGGACACACGCTGTGTAAGCAGATAGAATCTTTCAGAGTCAGTCCACTCCTGAAGGCAGGCTGTCCCCAGCAGGGCACCTCCATTGGGCTAAAGCAGGGAAGGGTACCTACTCCTAATCAGCACAGCCCACAAAGCCCCCCCTTCTAGAAACAGGTCCTCCCAGAGGGAAATCAGGAGCCACACTTGACTTACCCACTCTAGGGTAGTGCCTCTGATTTCCTTGCTCTGTCTCCTGCATGGAGGGACTGAAAAATGATGCTCAACTAAGCAAGAACCAGAAAAGCTAAGCCTGGAGCACGGTGGGCTTTAGGTTAATAGTAGCAGCAATGGTGGTGACATGTGGTTATTAGGCTGCAGTAATGCCATTGGCCAGAGGCCACCAGTATTGTTAAGACACTTTTCCCTGACACATTACCACCTTGTCCTGAAGTGCCTACCCTTCATTGACTGAGAGAAGTTAAGCCTATTAAATGACTACTACCCTTTCGTTTTCAATAAAAGCATTTCAGAAACACAGAGACAAAAACAAACACAAACACACAGGAAGAAATCCCTCCCATTTCCCAGAGGTTTGCTGTCCAGTGCCTGTGTTCAGGAACTATCCAGACACAGACACAGCTTATGGCTGATAGATTTTATTTGACTCTAGGCCTCTTGTGTGCTGTATGTATCTTACCACCGAGCTTCACATAACTCAGACTCCATGACTGACTTTTAAATGTATACAAACAAGAACAGACTTGATTGTTCTGTAATTTATTATTATTTATTTATTATTTATCTGAACAGATTATATCCACTCAAGTTTATCAGTCAGCCTTGGATATCACCTGCGTGCAAAGATCTGCCACACTTTTACAGCTCTGAAGCATTCAGAGTAAATGATGCATTTTGTTGAACCGTACTTCCTTGTCCATGCTTCTTAGCAAACCTTCCCGCTGTATCTGGAGAAAATTCCTAGTCATAAAACTAGTATCCAAGTAAATGCACCTTTTAATTTTGACATTGGAACATTTCAGAAAATATTGTACAGTTTCTATTCCCCAAAAAACTGCACAAAAATATCTAGCCAGTGGGATAGAGGCGCCCACTGAGGGGCCCACTGAGAATAGCACTTGGCTGGCCCTGTTGTGTAGGGCAGCACCTAGTGGCCTGCTCCTGTCTGGGCTTGTGCAAGCTGGGGGCCCAAGGGTGCCCTGAGTCACAGCAGAGTCGGATCTGTAGGGTCACTGGGAGTGGAGAGAAGGCGAATGTGGCCGGGGTCCCGCCTGAATGGTTTCTTGAAGCCATTGTCTCTGTCCCGCCTGGTCTCCTTAACAGGAGTTGATTCAGGGTTTGTGTAGAGGGGGCCGTGCAGGAGGGGGTGTGCAGTCCTCACCACAGGCACCCAGGAATGTGTCACAGGAGGGAGAGAAAGAGGAAGGGGGGAACCCATGCCTGGGAGAGACAGGACGTCAAGAACCCCTGACTAATGAATAGCGAGTGTGCCCTTGAACCTCACTGGGCTTCACCGTTCTCAGGCACAGAACAAGAGCCGAGACACATCTGAGCCCAGCTGCACAGGATGGCGGTGGTTCATCTCAGACACTTTGACAGGCTGAGCCTTTTCCCTGCATAGCTCCGATCTGCCTCCCAGCTCCCCTGGCAACAGCACAGCAGCATGGCTCCTGGTTCCAGGCCCTGCCTGCTGTGAGCAGAAGGAGGGAGGAAAAGGAGCACCAAGGGGAGGACAGCTGGGGAGAGGCGTCTTTAACTCCTGGGAGGCTGGAGTCCCTTCCCCTGGCTGCTTCCCAGTGTGCTGCCTAGTTCTCCGGGGTAGAAATGCCAGTGCTGAAGTTTCCGTTTCCCAAGTGGCTGGACAGAGTGTCCCACAGCACAGCAGACCCAGAACTGTCCAGAAAGGTGTGGCATGGGCAGGCGTGGAGGAGTTGCCAGGCCAGCTGGTCAATGACAGAGGCCCTCTAGGAGGGCTGTGGAGCACTTTCCCTGGTCTCCTGCTGAGTCCCTGGTGGCTGGGTTGCACCCTGTACAGGGGCCTCAGGGTGGTGACAGGGTGCTGACGTTGCATTTTCTTTCCTGCTCTATTCTTCTGTTCCTGAAGCAGCTTGGCTCTGTATTCGTCCTGTGACCCTAGCAGGAGTTGCCACTTCTCTCTTTCCAGAAAAGCTGAACAGAGCCTGACCCATCACTTCCTTTCGCAGGACGCTCTAAAGACAAGAGGAATAGTCTGTGAGCAGGAGGCGCGCAGGGAGGCAGATGCCCTCTGAATTCCATTCAGGTGTTACGAGGGCTCGGAAGGGGAAAATGAAGGTCATCTCAGGACCCCCCCCCCCCAGCAGGGAAGTCCTGAAGTTGGAGAACATAGCTCACGTAATGTATGTGGAAGACATGGTACTATTATTGTTGTATTTTGAGCCTAAGGATACATCCCAACGTCTTGAGAATGCTTGGAAAGCTCTCCACCACTGAGGCATATCCCCTCCCCTCTCTACATTCCCATTTTATAAACATGGAAACAGTGCTCAGGGAAGCTACGCACTGGCCCAGGGTCACCCTGGCCATACAGGGATATTGGCTTCACGCCTTCTAGACTTCACAGCCAGACTTGTTTCAGCTGTGCCTATAGCGGAGCCACCTGGCTGGGGAAGTCAGGGATAAAAACCAGACATCAAGAAAAAGTGGTGCCTTCATAGAATCTAAGGGGCTCTGGCCCAGGAAAGGCCCCAAATATGTGACAAACCTTCCTAAAACCACGGGGGCGCTGTTCAGAACATTTGGAACCAGAGGCGAAGACAGAGCATCCAGACTCAGGCTGGAAGCACACCTAGCCAAAACATACTGTCTCGCCCAGGCCACTTTCCAGTCCAATGTCAAAGGTCAGAAATGAGACAAGCTTCTGGGTTTTCTGTTTCTTTGGTTGGTTGTTTCTTCTTAGGCTTTAGGTAGAGGAATCGACCTGTGTCCCGGGACAGCTTGAAGGAGAAAAAGCTGACTTTTCTGAAAGTCAGGAAGAGGGGTAGGATGACTTGTAGGTAACAAAGCAGAAAAAAAGAAGAATTCCCAAATTATAAAATGTAGGGGCTAAGTGGTTGCAGACACCGTTGTATCCAGTGTTCCTTTTCCAGGTCCGGAGAAGAAAGAAGCTTGCCTTGTGTCCTAAGCAGGACAGTGGGCTGGAGGACCAAGGACCCTCTGACTTCTGAGTGAATCTTCTCGTGACCTTGTTTTTTTACTAGGCCACCTCAGACCCTGAAAGGGAAAGATTTCAGTAAGGAGAAAAGCCCAGTAGAAGCCATTACTGTCAAGGTGCACATGGCTAAAGCAGGGGATAGTCTCCAAAATCCTAGGACTGAAGTCATATGCTACCTTGAGACCAGAAGCTTTCTTCAGTAACATAACATGGCTCCATCCGTCTCCAGCATCACACTCTCAGCAGGAGCCACTAATGCTCCCTCGAGAGAGCATAAGGAGATGGGTCAGAATGGGAACAGGCCCCTACTCCTTGGCCTACAGACCTGCTGAACAGGGCAGTGAGAGACCCAGGTGAAGCTCATCCCCACAGAGAGAGGCTGGGGGAGGTTTTCACCAGTGCCAGCCTGCAGCTCAGATCAGATGGGGCATGCCCCCAAGGAAGGCAGATCCAACCTAGAGAGCAAAGGAGATCCCAGGATCACGCATCCTGCCATCTTGTCAGGAAGTGCCCTGAGGGAGGCTGTGATCTTGCAGATGAACAGACACCTATGTGATGGAGCAGACAGACAAAAAGACAAATGGATTGATTTGGGTCCAGCTGTGCCCTCTTTCATGGGCTGCTGGTTCAGGCAAGTTGCCGTACTGGTACCAAGGCCAGTTGGTAGTTAACACTCCGAATATTGCCAGTGTTTCCATCCCCCCAAACACAGCCATATTGAGTGACCTTGGAAACTTCAGCTCCTTTCTCTCTGTGCCTGCTAGAGTCACCACAGCTCCACAGGTAGCAGCTAGTCCAACACTACAGATGAGGCTTTCAAACTCCCAGGACATTCAGGAACCTAAGTGCCCATGAACCCAGGGCTGAGTGTCTGCCTCTTCTGTCCCGTCTCTGTCCCTCTGTCCTTTCTCTCCAGCCAGGCTTTTGCCTACCACCTGGTGGCCACATGGACTGCATTCACATCCTGACTTCTCTTTATAAACTGTCTGGGTATCCTAGAGCCACTCACACTAATATGAAGGCATCCTGTCTAGCATAACCATTCATCTGTAGAACACATCTCCCCCTGGCCAGCTCTGATAGCATTCTCCTGACTGACCAGGGGAATGACGACCTGTAACAAACAGATACCACTTCTAATTGAGATTGGCAGCTGGAAGATCTAGGAGCTGGGGTACGGTTAAGGGCAGCTACGGAAAAATAAAGGACTGGTCACATAGAAAGGACTAGAAAGCACCAATCTTGCGAAGTTTCCTTCTCAGGAACAAAGAACAAGGTGAAGCCTTGCAGCAGGCAAGGGCTGTGTCTTAGCTTTCACTGGGTTCCACCCATCCTGGGTCCAGCCCAGCCAAGGCTGTTGCCTCCAGAGGGGGAGCTGCGCTTGGAATGTGATTCCCCAGCTTTGCAATGACACTTGGTGATGCTCCATCAGCAGAGTGTGACTCCTAAGATCCCTTGTCACCTCCTAAAGCCTCTGCCAGCCCGCCCTCCCAGCACCACACTGATCACCAGATTAAGGAGCTCAGATACAGCTGAGGCAGCAGCTGAGGCAGCTAAGAGAGGAATGGGGCAGGAAGGGCAGTGGGCAACTCCCCCAAGGCCCTGCCATCTTCTCTCCTCCCACTCCTGCTGCAGACAGTTGGCTCACTGTGTCTGGCTTCTGCGCTCTTCTTCACTAAGCTTGGACTCCACCAGACTCCCAGCTTGAGTGAGAAACAGCTCAAGGAGGCAGGGGAAGGGGTATTGAGATAGAGGGAGGTGGGAAGCAGGAAACTCGCTAAAGGAGGAGAAAAGCCTAGGCTCACCTGTTGTCCCACAAGGTCATCTGAGGTCAACCACAAAGCTCCCTGTGGGTCTCTGACCAGCTGCCTGCTTTAGAGCAGGGTACCTCCCACCATGTCTGAGGACAGAAGGTTGGCAAAAAAAGGAACAAGAGAGGGAACCAACTGGGCATTCGCATATTTTCCTAAAGGCCTTAGGATTTCTGGATCTGAAGACACCCCAACTTATTTAAGACACACAGTAGTCGGGAGTGGGGATATACATGCCTTTAATCCTAGCACTCAGAAGACAGAGGCAGAAAGATCTCTGTAAATTCAAGGTCAGCCTGGAGTACACAGTGAATTCCAGGACGTCCAGGACTACACAGAGATCCTATCTAAAATTCTAACACACACACACACACACACACACAGAGAGAGAGAGAGAGAGAGAGAGAGAGAGAGAGAGAGAGAAACAGACAGACAGACACACAGAGAGTTCCTTTCTGTCTATAAAGAATGGCATAGGCTTGGTTAATCTGATTGAAAACTAATATGAAAGGAGCAGAGAGTTTGGACTAACGAGTCCTATGCTTAGACATTCAGTCACCCAAACGCTGGGTCACAAGAAAGAAGACTTCTGCGGATGAGTGGTGGGAAGAGTCCGGCAAAGACCTCAGAGTCAGATGCCAGACACTTGCCCGCGAATGAGAGGAGCAAGGCTGCATACCTGCCCCTCACTTCCTGGGGTTCCTGTGGGGTTCAAGAGGGGTAGACACTCTGAAGACATGACCTGGGAAGTTGCTAGGAGGCCTGGCTGAGCTTAGCCCAGCAGGAGTCCAGCCTTTCTCAGCCCTGTGCCCTGTGCCTGGCCAAGGGCCTGCAGGGGCCCCAGCCAGCAGTTGCTCTCCGTCCAGCTTCTCCTAACCTGGGCTGGGCTGGAGTGGTTTTCCACCACTGCAGCATACAGGCCAGAGGAAGACGCAGGCCTGGCACGGAGCTCAGGGAGAACCCGAGGAGACAGGCTCTGCTGATTCCTCACTTCCATCACCTGCCCAGGAAACACAAAGCCTCGACTCGACTCTGTCCTTCCATAGTCCTCCCGCCCTCATCCAGAACCCACTGGTCTCGCCCTTGTCATTGTGCTGAATGAACACACGCTGAGCTGATTACCAACAGCAAAGAGGTGTCGGCTAGGAGGAGAGCAAGGGTTCCTGAAGCTCAGCCTCATCATTCGGCTACTGAGATTAAGGGTCAGAGGGAATTGCGCTGTCCAAGGTTACACAGTGAGCCAGTAGCAAGGCCATGACTGCACACTGTCCACCACCCTACTACAAAAGCCTAAAAGGAAGCTTCTTCACCATATCCTAAACACGATCCTGACCTGCAATGGACGGCAGGGGTCTGGGGACAGAGGAGGCCGTAATGCGATAAGCCGACTGGCCATCTGGCTCTGGGACAGAAGAGAGCCCAGACTGGTCGCTTCTGCTGCCTGGTCCCAAGGGGCCCTGTGTCGCAAGAGACAGACTGCCAGATGGACAGGCAGTAGCCTAGGTCTGGGTAGAAGCCAATGAGTTAGTTCCCCCGTAGTTAGAACTGACCAACTTTCAGCAGCAGGGCAAGGAGTGGAGGGGGCACGGAGAGCAAAGCCAGGCTCCCCACAGGGCAAAGAACAGCAGGACAGGGAAGCTGGGAATCCCCATCCAGAATCTGAGCCTAGCTCCCCAGGTAGGCCCAGCCCAGCCCTGCCAAGCTCAACTTCCCAGCCTCCAGCCCACTGGCCAGTCACAAACAGGGCCCCCTCCTGGGGGAGGAGGAAGGCAAACACAGCTCCCCTGGCACCTTCTCAGACATGCATGCAAAACTAATTAACATGGGGAGACATGCGAGCAGCCGGCCAGCTCCACACCCTTGAGTCCATGCAGACAAGGCGAGCCCTTGTCCAGGGGACCTGCACAAAGCTTTGTTGCTAATTTAGGCATCTGTCTCTGTCTGGTCTGGTCCTCCTGCCTGCACTGGGGTTTTTCCCAGCCCCTCGGACAATGCTGGGAACAGGCCCGCAGATCCCTTATTCAAATCACACCCGGGACAATGAGCTCATTGTGCAGGCCACAGAAAGGGGGATGCTGGGGGGGGGGGGGGGGGGTAAGGGGCATCAGGGAGTGGAGAAGGGTGGGGGTGTGTGTGAAGAAAATAGGAAGCCAGTAAAGTGTTTACTAACATAGCCCCTGCAGCTGCCTTGGGCCCCTTGCCCCTCCCTTGCTTGGCTGGGATCTGGGAATCTTGGGACTGCGAGGTAGGAGCCCCAGAGCGGATGAAGGGCCTTGTGTCTATGGTCTAGCAGCTAGATCCTATGCTCACTCAGGCCTTCATCTTGGCTTCTTCCTTCAACAGTTCTCAGCTATCTCTGCACGTGCAGGGGGCGGGCATAACTTTTTAACAGAATGGTTTGGGGGTTCTTTTCTCTCTTACCTGAGGGTTAGCAGGGTAATGTGCAGACTCGCGACAGAGGAGTCAAGGCTGGGGAAGGAGGCGCTGGCGGCTGTGCAGGGTGGGACGGGCTGTCTTGGCCATTGTCTTCAGGCAACATTTCATTTTCTCCTCCTCCCATCTAATAAATTAGAGAGTACATGGTAAACTGCGAAGGGACGGGCTCCCCGTGGACAGGGAGGGCGGCAAGGCAACTCTGTCAGCTCCTGGCAGATGGGGCTTCCCCAGCCAGACCACTGCTCAAGCCATACCTGGCCAGACACTTGAATGCATTCCCCCATCCAATGAACAGCGTGACAAAAGCTCTGTATCTATATATGTGCAGTACACATATACCAGCATCCTGATGTCCCCGAGGGGAGAGCTGAGGCTTGGAACTGTCTTCCTTTACCAACACCGCCCCCAGCTCCTGTCACACTGAGCACGCCTAGACGGCCGACATAAATAGACACACGGCCCGACACTGACACGGAGATACAAAAAGAAACACACACACCCAGAGGCGGCCACAGACACACACTGACACACACTGACAGTGATGTACTGAAGACTGGATGGCACTCCTGCCGCTGGGGTGTGGCTTCCTCTACTGCACCGCAGCCTCCCATGATGGAGAAGTACAACACCATCTCACCCACCCATGGAAGCAAAGGACTCTGAATCAGAGTCCCGTAACTGGTCCAGTCCTCAGTCAGGGTGGGCGAGGCTATCTCAGAGGCTTTCCTTCTTTTATTAATGGTGAAGGAAAGGATAGCCAAAGCCATTTTGTCTTTCCTTTATTTCTTTTGTTTGCTTTCTGAGTCAGGAGCTCACATAGCCCTGGATGACCTTGAACTTCTTATCTTCCTGCGTCCCTCTCCCAAGCACTAGGGTTAAAGGCCTGCACCACCATTATCTGGGCCTCAAAAGTAATTTTGATTGTCCTACATCTCAAGACAACATATCCTGAAGTCGGAGCAAAGTGGAGCTTTGCTGGGAAAGTTTCCTGTCAGCACAATCTCAGGCTCCAGTTTCTTGCTGTTAAAATAATTTTGAAGGGGTGTCGTAGCATTAGAGGAACACAAATGGTTAATGTGTACCATCTCATGAAGGAACCGTATCAACAGTTGATTGGTCTTGATTTAACAGTAAAGAAATTTTATATGGGTCAACCTAGCAAGCAACTAGGCCCACAAGAAGGGAAAATTCCATCCGCTTATTAATTTAATTTTACTGTACTATATTTTGAGACAGGGCCTCATTAGTTGTTCAGACTGACATTGGATCCTGGGCTCAAGCATTCTTCCTGCCTCAGCCTCCTGAGGAGCCAGGACAGGAAGTGTATGTCCTCACATCTGGCTCCCCTATTTCGGTGTCTTCCTCAGAGGAGGCTGCTTTCATCCCAGCGAAGGAAAAGCAGTAACGACAGTGAATGAGAGCCAGTTCTATGTGCACCATCTGTCTGCACCACCGTCCAGAGAGGGGACAGCTGCTGGCGAGAGCTGTGGACGTACATAGGGCCCGCGACGTGTGTTGGAAGGGAGACACCTCTTTAGTGGTCACCAAGCCATCTTTCTTCTTTTCCCTTCTTCTGACCCTGGAACTGTCCTGGAAGAGAGACAAAGCCTATGAGGGGACAGTGGAACAGGAAATGAGACAACTCTGCTCCTCCTTCTTCAGCACAGGGGTCTGTGAGCCACTCTACTCTAGAGGAAGTATCTCCCAGCAGCTTCCTTGTGACTGAGAGCTGTCAACTGGCAAGTCTCTGTGGGGGTGACATTTATTCAGTCCACTTCCTCCAGGAAATCTAAGCAAAGGAAGCCAGAAGGGAGCCAAGGCCACTCAGTATAAGAAAGACTCACTTGCTAGCAGCTAGACCCTGAAAACCACCTTGTTCTGTTGTCCTGCATACAGAACCCAGAGTACATGCTCTCCTCCTGGGACAGCATCCTCCCAGACCTCTGGCTTTCCTGCATGAAAGGCAGAAGTTTTAGAAAGTGCCCAGTGCTTCCGTCTCACCAGTGGCTACTCATCTGTCCACAGAAGAACCGATTTCAAGTACACTCACCTTGCACGCTAGCAACAGCTAGTCAGTACATAAGGAAGCAAGAGGCCAGGGCATGTCCTCCTAGTCTTCTTGAGGCCAAACTAAAGATTTAGAAAGAACTCCCAGGTAGCCAAAAGTGGCATGGATCCTCCGATGTGTTCTCACACTCACCATACAGTATCTAAGAGTTTTATCTTACACACACACACACACACACACACACACACACACACACCAGTAACAAGTCTACCAGAGTAGTAGCAATGAGAAGAAGAAAGCCATTTGTCTTTCCTGTTCTTGGAAGGCAAGGGACAGAAAAAGTCCTTGGTTAGGGTTAGAGGGCTGGCTAAGGCTCCCTTTGCAGGGCTGGGCCATAACCCAACTGTGCAGGGAAGTGGCGGCCAGGTGCTCTCCACTATCAATTTACTAAGGCAAGCCTAAGTGCCAAGAACTGTGTTCAGGATCCAGCATGAGGAGAACCAGGTAGAATTCTGAACCAGGCACTCCAGAGAAGCTTCCGGTGTCCAAGGAGAAGAAAACACTCATCCACGAATTCCTCCAGGTATGGCTTATTATTTAATTGTACCTAAGATGTTTTCTACTAGTCTCACACATAAATCCCAGTGAGTTATTGATATTCTGATTCTTAAGATCAAAATTGTTTTAAATGGAGAAAGGGAAACTATAGAACCAGTGGGATCCAGAGAGCTGAAGTCCAGATGAAGCCAAGTGACAACTGATGGCCACCATGGGCAAAGCATGAAATGGCCTCTGGCTTTGCTCTCGCAGGTTCTTGAAGAGTGGAGAGGGATAGGGGAGGCAAGAAGCCACCAAATGATGGTAACTGTCACATCCCATGCCTGCTAACTCAGCACTGCCTCCCCTCAGCCTGACCTTCCTGTTGTGGATAGATACGTGAAGTTCCGCAAGAGCTAAAGGGCTGGAGAGAGGACTGTGGTTTCCTCCTCTCTGTCCCCGAGGCTTTACTTGACACACAATGTACGTCAGTAAATGTTGAATGAATAAATGATTGTGGTAGAAAAAAAACACTGTGGCATGGGAAGACGTCCAATTTCTGGGCTCCACAATTTCCTCGCAAACTTGGAAATGGCTCCATGAGCTCCCCCAGGCCCAAGCCAAGTGCTACAGGCTGACAGGCGCAGAGTGGGCATGCCTGCTCAACTCCAGCTGGCCTAGGTGGCACGGGGCCTGACAGCCTCCATCCTCCCCACCTTGTACCCATGGTGACCAGTCCCTTAGTTGGCTCCTGCCTGTTATTCTCGGCTCCTACCATCTGACCTGATGCTCCATACCAAATTTCATGCCCTGTCCATCAGGATACTTGCAGCTTCTCTGAACCTCTGGCCAGAGAATACTCTCCTGTGGCATGGATGCCCTCTCCTGCCCTCTTAGTGGCCAAAAAAAAAAAATGTTTGGGCACAGGAAGCCTTCCCTGGTACCTCTATCTCCAGACAAATTCCTCTTTTCTTAATTTCCTGGACCCAAGTTAGACCACATACCCCTGATAAAACCCTGTGCATGTGCCTGCTAAGGCTTTTCAAGCTCCTCCCTCTGATCCAGAGGTCAGGGAGCACGTCAGGGTTCTCCCTATACCGTGGAGCTCACGACCGGTCAGGAAGCACAATGACTTAGCGCAGCGTAAACCAACTGAGAGCACAGCTTGGTCCCTTGCTTGCTGTCTTCCAGGGATTTTATTCACGACAGATGTATGACCGACATCAAGATAGGGAAATCAAGGGATACATACTAATTTTTTTTCTCTAAATATCTCTTTCTCTCTTCTCTACTTTCCTTCCTCTCCTTCTGTCTCAGACTCGGGGACTGAACTTAGGCCCTGGTATTTCTTGACTGTTATTTCCAAATCTGCAGGTGGAATAGTAGCCCATAAAGAGGAAACCTGGTATGCTCACGGTTTCTGAACTAGATCAGAAAGGCCCCAGAACCTGGACTCCGTAAGCCTTGCGGTTTCTGCCTCACTGCTGTGCCCTGACAACATCAGGGAGAATTTGCAGCAGCTGAAATACTGAGGCTGGCAAGATGGGATAGGGAGACTGCCAAGCCTGATGACCCGAGTTTGATCACCAGGCCCACACAGTAGAGAGAACTAGCTCCTCATGTTGTCCTCTGATCTACACACACACACACACACACACTATACAGATAGGCATACATAAATGTAACAAGAAACTGCAGACTCATAAGGACAGGTATACTAGAGACCCCCTCTCCTTCTCTTTACTCTTTATAAGGAAATGATACTCTCAGAGGTGATGGCCGCTCTCCTAACCAGCAGGTTTCTATGCTGCCAAACTGGCAGACAAAAGGGAGTCTTGGCATTCTTACTTAAGAATGAGGGCTGGAGAAATACGGCTTAGCAGTTAGGAGTGCTTCTGGCTCTTCCAGGGGACTAAGTCTACATTTCACACTCTTGTTAGGCAGCTTACAAATCTGTAATTCCATTTCCAGGGGACCTGAAGCCCCCTTCTGGGCTCTGCAACTATCTGCACACACACGGCATACATACGCACATCATGTCACAACACACACCTTAGAAAACAAGACTGGACAGAGGACACAGACCCTACCCCTCTCCCATATGATTGTGTACCACTTCTAGGAGCAGAAACAAAACCCACATTCACCCTAAGCAGTCAGTCTCTTGCAATTGTCGGAGCTGGTGGAGTTGGGTCACCCTGACTTTATTTATACATTCATTTATTTATTTTTAACTTATTTATTTATTTTAACTTATTTATTTGTGACAAGGTTTCTGTGTAGCCCTGGCTGTCCTGATTGATTGATTGATTGGATACAAGGTTTCTCTGTGTAGTATCTATCTATCTATCTATCTATCTATCTATCTATCTGAGGCAGGGTTTCTCTTCCTGGAACCACCCTGATTTTTTTTTTTTTTTTTTTTTTTTAAGACAGGGTTTCTCTGTGGCTTTGGAGCCTGTCCTGGAACTAGCTCTTGTAGACCAGGCTGGTCTCGAACTCACAGAGATCTGCCTGCCTCTGCCTCCCGAGTGCTCCGATTAAAGGCGTGCGCCACCTCCGCCCGGCTAACCACCCTGATTTTTATAAACTGAAGCACAGCAAGGCTTTGGCTGACAGACAATACCAAGACAAGCCAGGACCCAAGGAGATGTTTCCCACCTCTTTGATTCTTACTGGGGGTTTGGGGGCCTGGTTCTGAGCTTTCCCATCTGGCTTACTCAGCTTTGTTGCCTACCTGAAGAAGGAGATGCTGCAGAGACATCTTCTAGCAACCCAAACAACCCCATGCTGCTTCCCGAGACCCAGCTGATCACTTGGGAAACAAGGACCTCATGACAACCCCGTTAGGCTACTAAGAAGTACAGCTTCTGAGTCATACCTCATGCCACCCCATATGAGATTTGGCTAAGAAAAGAAGGGTGGACCCTGGATTATGCTGACTCTGAACCAGGCCTCAGAGACCCAGTGTGCCAAGATTAGCACAGAACCTGGCACAGAACAAGCACCTGGTGGGTGCTTTGTGCCACCATCACTATGACTCACTAAGATTTACATCCCCCATCTCTCAAACTCCAGTGAGGAGCCACTTTCTGCCACCCCCAGAGTACAGAGGCTGGCAGGCCCTTAACCCAGTAAGAAACTGAAGATTCTGAAAGGGGCCAGAGCTGGTGTCCCGGCTGGCCCACAGCCTGGGGTCTTCCAAGGTGAGAAGGCTGAACAGACCTCTCCCCTCTGACAGCAGGATGGGCGCAGTACCTCCGTGGGGGGGGGAAATCTCTCTGGAGACCAGAGGCCTGGCAGGGAGCCAAAGCAGGAGCCTCTCCAAGAAAATGCTGGCTTTGAGCCAAGAGCATCCCAGAAGCTGGGGCTTGCTAATAGGCTGAGGCTGAGCGGAGGAGGGGCAGTAGGAGATGGGCAGCCCCAGCCATGTTCCAACGAAAGGAACCTAGCCAAAAGGGAGTTTGATGTGAACCTGGGACACACAGCTGTCTTCCCTTGTTTAGTGCTTCCTCTGTGTTTGAGAGAATATGAAGTCACCAGTGGGGGGTGTGGGTCCCACTTTTGGAACAATGATCCTGTCAGCTCCAGTTTTGCCCACACAAACCCACTAGGGTACTGCTGACCTAAAATTTTTTATCTAAAGGTTCTTTCGGGGCTACTCTTACCTTAAATGTTGAAAAATACAATATCACCCATAGACTCAGGCCATAACTTCTACCTTCAAGGACTGAGGGATAATCTCCACCTAACGGGCTCTTCTAGGCTGTCCTAAAAGCCCCCGCAGGCCCGAGACTCTCCACCTGGTTTTCCCCTGCACTCTATGCATAGACCTCTGTGATTAGACTTCTCTTGGGTTATCAGAACAATCAGTTCAAGTATCAGGTCTGTAAGGGGGCTCCACCCCGCCCCCCGGCTTAGATCAGCCATTTCCAGCAGAACTGTAAGTGGGAGCTCCCTATGTAATCTTAAATTCTAGACGCCTCAGTCCAAAGACAGAAGAAACAGGTCATTTTCATTATATATTTTATTCAGTCCAATATTATTTAAATGTGTCATACCACCCAAACCATCCACATTTATGAGATGAACCATTCATGTCTATTGGGTATCATACTGGACAGAACCATACAGCTCGACTCCAGCAGCAGGTCCCCGTTTTCAGATAAGAATATGGCCAAGGTTATCTGTGATGGACAGGACACCACGGTAGAAGAAAGGAAAGCCCCAGACTCCATCCTCACACCTGGGCCTACCAGCCTTCCCTTTCAGCTTCCAGATGCATAGCCATGGACTATTAGGGAGAGGACGGCATGGTCAAGCAAGTTCAGGGACACTGCAACATCAACCTATTTGAAATAGAGACAACTCAGAAAGGAGTAAAAATGGGTACATTTGACGTTACAAGTCCGGGGAACAAAGGCAGCAGAGGCCTCTGGGAGACCTCTGTGTCAGACCCAAGTCTTGCTGAGGCCCTCTGTTTGTGTCGCCCTGCTCAGGGCCACCTGGCTCCCATGCTCCAGCACAGGGGCTGGTGAATTTTCCACCACGTCTCCCTGGAAGAACTACCCACAAAAGCTCCTCTCTGCTTTAGAAGGCGAGAACAAGTCGTGCATTTACCCACTGCCTCTAGTCTTCTTACTCTGAGTCGCCATGCCAACACACAGTCATAATTACCAAGGAACGCGTCAATAGTGGCAGCATTGACAAAGACACTATATCAGGGCTTGTGAGCTAAGCAAGGTCAGGCTCTTCACAGCTCCCCAGCTTCCTGCCCACTTCCTTTATTCCACTCGGATCCATCTCTTTCCTTCATTCTCCCTCTCCCACCCAGATGGTCTGATTTTATTTTCTCTGCAGAGAAAGGAACTACAGCTCAGTGTATAAAACACTTTTATAGCAATTAGGAGACAGGTTCTCCTTTGAGTTCTGGTTTTAACTTGTGGGAAAAAGTCACTTTAACACCCAAGCCTCGGGGTTTTGGTTTTTTTGTTTTGTTTTGTTTTCCCTCTGCGAATGGGGAGAACATTTCTGGACACTGCCTATTCAGTAAGGGGGTGCCTGCATTTAGTTCACCTTCTAAATTCAGAGACGGGCTATCATGTAGTCATCTCTGAAATCGTCTTTATGATCAACAACAGGGGTATCAGAAGCTCAAGGAAACAAAAGGAGGTTCAGATCAGAGAGGGAGTTAGTTCTAATGCCCGGGAACAGCAGGGCCTGTATCTCCCCCCAGGAAGAGCGAAAATCTCAGAAAAGGAGCCAGGAAGAGCTGAATGGTGGCCTCTATCAGATTATGAAAAGATGAGGGACGGATGAGAACTCTCAGGCTAGATGACAAGCATCCCGAGGCCCCCAGTGAGAACCAGGACATGCACCCATTTTAAATGAGAGGTCAGAGAAAGAAGGCAGACAGCCATCGCTGGAGCCCCACACAAGAGCGCCCCAATTTCAGGACACCCAGTGCACCAACATCTGAACTTACAAAGGAGATAAATTGGAGGCTGATGATTAGCATCACAAAATGATTATTCCCTTTGTAAAAGGCTTCACTGCAGGACTGCTTTAAATAGTGCATTTAAACCATGATCTGATTTGCTAAATTCGATTTATACACATCTACTGCCTAAGCTGGCGTGCGGCTGTATTTACATGTCTTCCCTTGGCACAGAGCAGGGGAGAAGCTGGCCATTATTTGGGGCCTTTAATCCTTGTAGACAGTAACTAATCTGGGGAGCTGAACCCTGTTTTTCCTCTGCAGCTGGGGCTTTCGCTGCACACTGGTCCCAGGTCTGCTGCTTTGCCCAGTTAGGACTAGGACCGGATCTGTGGGAGCCTCTCTGGAAAGAGGGGCTCCCTACTAGGAAGCTCATCCCTCCCCATATTCAGGAGTGACACTTTCCGGGTACAGATGTCCGGGTTACTGAACCATTCTGTTCCTACAGTTCATCAAGCCGAGGATTCAAACCCCACCTTTTGGGGGCCACTGGCATTTCCTAACCTGAGCCACAGCTGAGTGTACTTAAGCCCCAGGAACCAAACCTGGGAAGGGATGGGAGAGGACTGATTCTCCACTACAGAATACAGAAGCTCTCCTGGAACAATTGGGAGGGGGGAGGACACGACAGGACTGGGACTCAGACACACACCTTCCTTGCTTCACTAGAGGAATTTGAAGGCTTCACTGACAAGGCCCCTGAAGGACAAATGACCCTTTCCTGTGAGGACCAGTACTGTGATAGTGTGGCCAGGAGTCAGGCCATGTCCTAGAGGGGAAATCCACTCCCCAGCTCACACCGTTTGCTGGGGTGGCCCTGGTGGTTATGGTTATATTACTAGGTACAGGAACTCTACAATGGTAAAAGTGCCTCCCCCTAGTCAGGGCTTCCGCCTCCACCCTCAACCAAGCACTAGGTTTATCATTAGGTCTTGTTTGCTTACAGATTCCTACATGATAAGTCCAGCGTAACACCCGGAACCTGAGGAAAGAAAGAGACAGCACCGGGGCAAAAGAGTTCATAGTGAAGATGAGTGGTTGTTAGGCCACAAGTAAAGCATCTCCCTGTTGAAGACCACTAAAGCCTGGCTTCTGGAGAATGGGGACTGGACAGGGAGTCTGGTCCTTGTTTGGACTGGTCCTAGCCCTTGTTTCACTAACTTAGCGGCCTCAAAGAAAATCAAATTTTGGGGCGCTCATGTCCCAATCTGTGATATATGCACTCAACCTACATAATCATCAGTCTTTATTAATATTTTTTTCTGGTGTTGGGTATTGAGCCATAGGCAAGAGCTCACCACTGAGTTACATCTATTCTATACAAACCAGAGGTCAGAAAAATGTTTATCTCTGACCCATCCTAACAAGCTTCCTTTTTGAGCAAAGTTACAAAGTCGCCATTCTCTCTTTGTCTTGGCTGTCAGGAAGCTCTGAGCAACCACAGTAGCCAATCGTAAATATTATTTTAGGCCAGGGCTTCAGGGTAGACATTGGGGAGTGTGACAAGAGAGTCCTCAGATGTGAGGTTGGGCTGAGTAAGAAGGGGGGCTTGGGTTCAGGAGGGGCTTGATGGTTATTGGAAAGGAGAACAGACGAAGTAAATCATTGTGTCTATGTTTACGTATATGCACTTGCAGAGACTCAAACTGAGAACCCAGGCCTCAGGTTTTAGCCTGAGATCCACACCCTACCCTCTGGTGAGTCACTTAAGGGAGTCATCACCCTACGTAAGGATGTCCAAGTTCACATGAAGCACTTAGGCCTGGCACAAGGCAGAATTCAACAAACATAAATGGATAACTGAAGTTTCTTGGTGGGTGGCTCTATATACAAACACATGTATCTGACCTGCTTTAGGGCACCCATGGCTCAAGAAGGCAGACTGACTAATGATTGATGGAATAGGGGCATAGGAGAAAGAAAAGTTCTGCCCACACAAACCCACTAGGGGTACTGCTGACCTAAAATTGTGGCTCTTGGGCAGAGGTCTGGAGAGGGCAAGGCCGAAGATGCTGTCCCATGGCTCCCATCCGTCCGCCTTTATCCTCAAACTGCCTCAGTCCAGCCAAGACAGTGAGAATGGGGTCTCTAAGTCACCCCGAACCCCGACCAAACTTTCACAAGGTCTCACATTGGGGCTCTGGACTCTCTTTGCCTGGGGGGGGGTCACACCAGGGGCTGGGATAATGGAGGGGGGGGCTGCTCACCGCCTCCAGCATCACAGTTTCAAGGAAATGTGAGCGCTGGGAAGTAACTCTCCAAGAGCCTGCGGGTCCAAACTACAAAAAACAAATAAACAACAACAAAACCCACTGTCAGCTGGGCCTGTTCCTCAGCTTGGTGGAGAAGGCCCTTCCGATGGCGTCCCTGCAAGGAACCCAGTAGCACCCCCACTTTCTCCTGCTGCTTTCTCCTTTGCAGCCCTGAAGGTCACTGCGGCCTTGGGGGACAGGGTCCCTGGGCAACGGAAGATGGGTCTGGACGGGAGTCGAATATTTGGAGTGGTCCAGGGCAGGCAGCCTCCAGGACTCCCCAGGCCGGGTGCGCTCCCTGAGCTCGCCGCTTCCGTGGGCAGCCGAGCGGCCCGGTTGGCGCGAGGAGGAGCTCGGCGGGCCCCGCGGCGCGGCGACCTACCTCGTGCCCACGCAGCCATCTTGCCGCCGCTTGCTCGCTCTCAAAATGGCCTCCCGGACCCGCGGCGCGGCCCCTCCGGAGCCTCGGTGCAGGCCGAGGGGACACGGCCCTTCCTCGGCTTCTCCTCCCGGCGGCACCCGGCGTCGGGTGTGCCCGCGCAGGCCGCGCTCCGGGGTCTTCCTCGCCGGGTGTCGCCTACTTCTGTAGGCCCGGGGAAGACCTGGGACTCGAGGTGTGAGGCCGGCCGGGGATCCCCGTCCCCGTCGGCGCCGCGGGTGAGCGCACCG
This sequence comes from Alexandromys fortis, assembly GCF_014885135.2. NCBI lineage: Eukaryota > Metazoa > Chordata > Mammalia > Rodentia > Cricetidae > Alexandromys > Alexandromys fortis. The sequence continues at coordinate 4,321,477 of NW_026067965.1, forward strand.
GACCAGGCCCTGGACCCTCGCTGTGCGCCTAGACTGACCTCCCGGGCGGAGGAGAAGCGGCTGCGCCTTTTCCCAGCCGAGGTTGGCCACCGCCCGCGACTGTGGCTTCGGTCGGACGGGTCTAAGAAGCCACCTCGGAGGCTAGAATCCTTCCAGCATCCCGGTGCGCTCAGCTTGCAAGCGCTCCGCGACCAGCTCGGCGGGACCGCGTTGCAGAGCACGAGCTAGCAGGTGTATTTTTAAAGCCGTCGCCCACTTGGGGACGTGTGAGGGCACGGTGACTTTGAATTCTGGCCTCGAGAGGAAGGGGGATCACCTTCCAGGGGACTCAGGTAGAAAAGCAGTCAGTCGCCTTACCAGCGGGATCCTGGAATCTTCCAACGTTCCTGGTCGCCGACCCGTTCTGGGGACACTGCTGTGTCCTCCTTCCCTGGCTACAGCCACTCACCTCTCCTGTGGCGGTGGCATGTCCTCCTTCGCGCGGAGAGCCAATAGGTGCCAGCGCAGGAGCCGCAGAGCTCAGGTAAGACGGGCGGGAAGCTGGAGCACCTGCTGGTGAGCCACTGTAACACAGACGGGAGACGTCGGGCGCCTGCCACCGACTCCTAGAAGGGTGTCCGGTTCATTCGAAGCGTCAGGGTCCTGGGGCAGTGGCCTGGAGGTGGGGGCACAGGCGTCCTCCTGGTCACGACCCCAGCCTGGGGAAAATGTTGACTTCTCGGAGCTTTAACCACATCCACCCGGAAGATGGGAGAGACATTGGATTGGGTATCTGCTATGGAAGGGAGGGGGGTTCTGTCATAGCACCCATGGTTGTGGCTGCGAGGTCCCTCGGGACCTGGATGTGTGTTCCTGACCTAAACAGAAAGCCCGAGTTCGACTCAACCAAGGCACAACCTGGCTTTCCTCAGTGTCATAAGTAATGAGACTTCGACCCCTGGAGGTTTTCCGGAAAAGCCAGCTCCATGCCCAGAGCTAACACGGGCCTCCTGGAGGTGCCGGCTTGGCCTCCCGCCCTAGCCTTCTTTACTAGGGTAGTCAATGCGGGTCTGCTGACTTCAAATGTCTCAAGACAGATGCCCCCCTGGTTAGTCATCCAAGCTCAGAATTTATACCTGTCTCTCTCTGATCTCCCCCATACACGTTGTGCTCTTTGAGGCCCTTGGGACTCAGCAGATAGGGCACTAGCTGGGGGAGGAAGGCAGCCTGTGGGCCCTTTGGTGACGCTCCGAGCATCTATTTGGGCTTTTATTCTGTCTTCAGCAGGGGGAAAGTTCTGAATTTCAGACCCAGACATGTGTGCACCCCCTGCCGTTTGAGCTACCATCTGACTACTGCCCACTACGTGCCGGAGATTTTATCTGTATGTTTTATGTAAATCCCACATGACCCCTGTAGGTCCAGGTACTATTGTCCCCCATTTCACACAGAGAGGTGAAGACCACACCTCACGGATATCCTGAGAGAGAAAGAGTAAACCCTGTGGGAAAAAAAAATCCTACCTCACAGTAGAACCCCCCCTCCAAGCTGCTCAGCCTCTCTAAAATTTAGAATGTGAGGGTCCCCCCCCCCCCGTGATTCTGAATCTTGAACCCTAGAACTTCAGATGAGGAATTAACACCTCCAGGGGCAGAAAAAGCCACACAAGCAAGTCAGTCCTACTTTCCCCATAAGCAGGGGTTTCTGCAGCCCTTCCAGGCTTCACCCTCCAGTGTAGGTCCAAACTCTTGAGGGAACCTGGAGAAGTTCCACCGTGGCCAATAATCCTCTCACCGTTGACAAGGTATTATTAGCAGGATAACCCAACCAGAATAATAAGAGATACATTGATATAAGGGCTTGATATTTTTGCACACACCCTGAGGGATTATAGGAGCTAAAAAAAGAAAAGAAAAAAAAGAACATTCTCAGAAATGCCCCTCTTTTTCCTTCATCTTAGACAAGGAGCTCTCCTATTCTGAGAGCTGCTTTTTCTTTAAATGACATGACATGTTTTTTCAATGAAACGTTTATAAGAGGCAAAAATTAAATCCATGAGGCCTGAAGTGAAATAAATACATTTTAAAGGTTTTTTTTTTTTAATAGTTGTTTTCAGATAAGTAAGGGCTATGGCTCTCGGCTTAGGCTGGCTGAGGCAGCAAAGATTGGGCAGTTGTAGGGTGAGGTGAGGTGGGTGGGAGTGACCAGACTAGGTAGATGCAGATTAAGGGGAGTAATAGCAAGGGACTGGGGCCACCCTCTCCAGGAGGCAGACAAGAGAAGCCCCTTACAAAACAATCCCAGACAGACCTGCAACACTGACCCACCCTGGAGGGTGGCCATGGGTCCCAAACTTCCATCCAACTTTCGCTGAGATCCAACTATACCCTAACAAGGGGGAGAAGGGCTGAGAAACGCCACCACCCCGTACATTTCAGAAACACACAAAGACTAGGGATTTGACCTAAGCCATCCAGAAGCAGTTCTGCTCACTGTACCCCCTAATTCATGGGGGTAACAGAACTAGGCTGCATTCTGGGGTGGGGGTGGTGAGGCTGGCCAGTGAGGGGCTCCAGTGCCTGCACAGATGGAAGCTGAGGCGGTCTAATTAGCACAAAGCCCGCACCTTCCATTAATAGCTCACCAGCAGCTCCTGGATGCCGCTGGAGGCAGTCAAGTTGGAATGTGTGAGGCTCACCTGTCCCCAGCTCATTAACAGACCTAGGGTGAGAATAGGGCTGTCCTGTGGAAGGACCAGCCCAAACCAGCCCCCACCCCCATCTAATTACAGGTTTGACTTCTGGGTCCATCTGAGGGGAAGAATGCTTGACCTAAGTCCCATATTCGTGGGCACATGTTCAGCCAGGCCTCCAAGGACAGTGTGCTCTCTCCGGACTTGAAATGAATTCCTCTTTAAAAGTGCTGGCTTACATTCCATTTAGGTAAAACTGACAGAGACCTCAAAGGGTGGTTGGGGAGAGGGGAGCGGGCAGACTGGGAAGAAACAAGAGAGAAGTTTCTGGAAGGGGGGAATTGCTATCTTGGGTGTAAATTTGTCAGAACTCATAGAATTGTACACCTATAATCTATTTTCGGATGAAAATAATGCCTTTAGGAATGTGTGTGTGTGTGTGTGTGTGTGTGTGTGTGCCTCACATATCCACCCAAAGGTGTTGGCCCCTGACTGATCTCTCCAGAGCTTCTTTCTGGTTGATGTGCAGGTTCACACCCCTTTTCAGGGGTCACCGTGGAGAAAGGGGCCAGAGCAGATGGGGAAACAGGGCTGTGCACATCACAAACACGAGGCCTTGGCTGGCCGAGTGGGGAGGAGGAATGTCTGAATTGAATCAATTAGCTGCAGAAAACTTCAGAAAAGAAGTAAGGCCCTTCATAAAAACAAAGCCCACTCCTTAATCCCCAAAGGCAATCCTCTCCCCCATTCCCATGGCCATTCCTCAGTAAACAAAGAAGTCCCCCCCTTCCACATCCACACCTCAATATTCATTATGAGCTGACGTCTGAGGCTGCATTCCAGCCTCCCAGAGTGCCCTAATGACTGGAAACCCAATGGCAGATGACTGAGGGGTTTTCCTCTCCTCTCTCCACGGCTCTGCCCTTCCCATGGCAGTCTGTTCTGTTCTTTCTTTCCTCCTTCCCTTTCTTCTTTTCTTCAAATTAGTGAATAAGCAAACCCCTAGCAAGCAAATCAAAGCAAAGACATCACTAACTCTACTTTGTTCATTTATTTTGACAAGTGCAGTTTAATTTTAATTATTTATGATAATACTTCATAGTAGAGGAGTAAATGTGCCGGGGTATATTTGGTAACATTAATGAAGTCTGCCTAATAGGGACCTTCACTCCAGCACCCTGCCTAGAGAGCTGCCTGCTGGAGAAGCAGGGCGAGCCCACTGGTCTGTAGTAGGGTTTGCAATTTTTTTTGTGTGTGGGGGTGGGGAGAGGAGAACTTAATGGGTTTGAGGATTAGCCAAGGGAAAATTAACCCGATTCTAGAGAAGAGGCAAATAGTAAGCCCATAATCATGCCTCGGTGTGGATTGTGTGTATTTAAACACCGAGAACGCACACTTGGTGATAAGAAGGCCCAGGCGTGCATACATGCCACATGCATATTTACACATGAATCTCCAATGTGCAAATCAACAGAGGCCCAGAGAAATTAGGCTCTGGGCAATTAAAAATAGAAATAAAAATAGAAAATGGAATACATCGAGTTCTCTATCTCTCCCAAGTACCTTTTCCCTACTGATCATATGCTTCACATGGGCAAACACAGGGCAAAATTTGGAAGACTGGGGGAGGCAGTTTCTTCAGCTCCTGATCCCATTGGAATGTTCCATAGACACAATGGGTCACACACAGGTCTTTGTGGATGCACTGCCACTTTAAATAGGGCCTGAGGAGGGATGTAGCTCTGTGGTGGAGCACTCCATAGCATCCATAGTATTAAGGAAAAAATCCAGTAAAGCTGACTCTTATAGCACACTCCCATGACTGTTAATATAAGTGTAGAATCCTACATATCAACAGAATGTGTGCATATGTGCACTTAAGAATGGGTATGTTATATACCATTTGGTGCAAACACATAGGTATTGAGATACACACTGTAAAGCATTTACAAAGACACTTTGTGCAGTCATACTAGATTTAAAGCATATCACAATAAATGCTTGGTTTTTGAGACTGTAAAGAAACCTTTGGATCACCACTTTTATTATTACTTTTTTCAAGTACTGAGGACTTCCTGTTTCTTGTTTCTGAAATGTCTGTCAGTGCTCAAAATAGTTTAGAGACATATCAAGGGACAGGTGGGTCTTCTTGAGACCAACTGTAGTACAGTCTCAGGACAAAGGCCAGGTTTGGTCTAGCCCGTGGGATGAGACATATTAACACAACCATTTCTGTTTGTTTGTTTGTTTGTTTGTTTGTTTTCTGAATGACCCCAGCAGGGAAAGTGGGACCTCTTCACAAGGAGGGTTAGCCAAAGGGTAAGAGGTGGGAGACCCGTTTTCTTGGCACAGCCCAGGAGTGCTGGGTGACTATCTCCACGACCAGGCTGTCCCTAAACACAGGTGCTGCTGAGGCCCCTCACAACCCCCTATTCTTCAAGCAGAGGGCTGTTTCGGATAGTGCAAGAGGATCAGCCCTAGGCACCTGGCTCCAAGACTTCTCCTCTGGCCCCAATCTCTTCCAACCTTTCTCGGTGATGCTGTGACCTGGCTCTGGCGTGGGAAAGGCGGTTTGGAGCTTTTCACAAATCTAGTATCCCCTTGAACCAAAACCAATTAGCCTGGCCCAAGGTCCTGTCATTGAGGCCCTGGCCCTCTTTTCAAACCCCTGCGGCTCAATTGCGGTGAGGGGCTGGCCAGTGAATGCCTGGACCACTTAAAGTGGTGCTTAAGCCGGACCGGGCTGGAAGGAAGGAGCCAGCGGTATAGGGGCTGCAGCCGCCCATTCTCAGAGCCACTGACCAAGGTTTTGTTCCAGCCACAGCCCCCACCCTGGTTCTACTGCTAACGACCCTCCCTTCTCTTCTCTTTCCAGCTGTCTGGAGGAGAAATCAAAAGCTAACTCTAGGAATCCCTGAGATACCTAAATTTGGCTTCCCTAGATAGAAAGGGCAACACAGCTTTTGAGTCTTACCCCAAGCCCTGTCCTCGAAGGCATTAACCACGATAGAGCACCCACTATAAACTTGTTTTTCTTGGCTGCACCTGAACAAACACCCCATCTTCTGGATGAGAAAACTGACTCGCCTGAAATCACAGGCAGTTTAGGGAAAGCTTTTGGGAACTCCCGAATACTCTCTTAGGAAGAAAGAGGGACCTTCAGACCAAGATGAGAAAGATTATGGAGAGCTCACTGAAAAACTGACTTAAAAAATAAAAAGCAGGGACAAGCCCAGCTATCTACCAAGATGGGGTCCACATTGCCCACATCTCCATGGGGTCTAAGAAGGAGTGAGAGGATAAAGTGCCACAATCTTCCTTCAGGCCCCTACCTCTCGCTTGTCCCCAATTTTCCTTTTACCCCCTTCCAGGTGGAATGAAGACTCACCCTCTGTGGTGGGTAGCACTACTAGGGGGCTCTGGCTGTCGCCATGGTAACGCGCATCCCACCCCAGGCCAGAGCTGATTGGTCATATAAACCAGGGTAGAGGAAGGTAGGGTGGGCTCCAGTCTGGGTGGAATAGGGGACAAGGACACCCCACCCCACGCGCGTGAGAAGCCAAGGGTGGAAGAGAAGGCGATTAAAATGGCGCCGCAGCCTCCAAAGGGCCGCTGCTCTGGGTGCGGACACCCGGGTGGGAGAAGGCCCGGCGGGCCTCACTGCTCCTCAGGGGTTTTGGAGGGCGCATCAATCCCTGTAAGGATGTCCTGGGGCTCACGGATGAGCGCTCCCCGCAGGCCGATCTGCACACTCTGGCCTGCCAGGCGCAGTCCGGTGGCTTAGCGGGATCCGCGGACCCCGGGGCGCGGGGCTGCGCATTGGGGGCGAGGGCGGGGCGGCGGCGGCCTCGCCTCTAATCCCGGCGCTGCGTGTGGGAGCGGCGGGATCAGGGAATTAGCGCTGTAACTTCGGATTAGTAACGCTCGCTAAATGAGGGCCTAATTCCGACCCTTCATGCTTTTCAGCGTCGCGCTGGGTCCTGGGAGGCCTCCTGGCCCCGCTGTTTCGTGCTCTGTTCCCATTTCCCGGGAGGTCCGACTGCGGTCGAGAACTCCTGGACCAGTCCAGAGCCGGGCTCCTGGCCTCACAGCAGCCTGCGTTTCGGTGATGCCTGCTGATGCCAGCTTTTCATTGGTCGGGCTGAGGCCTATATGAGGCTGGTATGGTTCAGGGTTGAAATTCCGTGGACCAGGAAGTTGTTCTCGAAGCCTCGTGATCAATGAGGGCTGCCTGCAACCCTGCCCTGCCAAGTGGCCTCCGTGCGACCTTCTGCCAAAGGTTCCGTGGTGTTTCTAGTTGTAAAATGAAAGGGGTTGACATCTTTGAGATCCCAACCAATTCTGGCTTCCAACGCTACTTTCAGCCGCGTTTTCGGGGGCCCACAAGCCTTTTCTTTGGAAAGAGACTAGTCAGTGGAAATTGCAACAGTGTAGCCCACTGTTACTTGGGCAGCCAGACCAGAGGAGACCTGGAGAACAGATGGGAAGGGGATGGGGTGGGAAGCAAAGGCTGAGGAGGCCCCAGGCCTTGCTGGCTCCTCCAGGCCTAAACTAGCTAGGGGGGTTGATAAGGAACATAATTCTGAGCCTGTATCTTGGGCTCCAAGTGTCCGGGGTAGGATCTGAACATGTCTCTGTTAGGATGAAATGGGTGGGTTGGCACGCCTTAAAGCCTTTTCTAATGGGCGTGAGGATAAAGCCTGAATCAGAATCAGTATGCCGTTCCATCAAGCACCACCACTACCTCTCTCGAAGCCCTCATCCTTTCCCTTAGGTGCAAGGTTTTGTATCAGCACATTTCCCCTTGGTACAAAGCAAGCAGAAAAAGTCCTGCACTTCCTCAGGCTCGGACTCTCCCTCCACCGCAGTCCTGACGGAGGTTCAGGCCTGCCCCTGACAGCAAGGGAAGTTGGTGTTTCAAAGCAACACACATTTGAACTGCGCAGGCACAGCTGTGATGCTCTAAAGCCATTTTGCCTTATGGAGGGACCGGTTCTTCCAAAATAGCAAAGGAGCAGGGATGGTGGGAAGAAGGATGTAAGCGGTGAGGGTGAGGCAGGGTCCACAGAAGCCCAGCTCAGCTGTGAGGCATGGAGGCAGGGAGTGCTGGGCTAGCAGGCTGAGAGAGCTGCTCTGGTTTCATCTGAAATGAGGTCACCAGCAGCACACAGGCTCCCAAGTGCACTGGGAAGGGAGGGCAGGCCCAGGAGATGCTGGGGTGGGGGGGTGCTCCTGGGTACCAAGCCAGGGAGTGACCCTTCCCAGGTAGAGAGAGACTGGGCTTTCAAAAAGGAAAGCATTGTAACAGGATCATGGAAACCCTTCTTCCACCCAGTGATCATCTCTGAGGAGGAGGAGGAGGAGGCAGAGAGAGTTGCTTTCCTGTCATTGCCTGCCTGCTCTTAATTTGGACCAGCAGCCAAAATTCAAATGGCAACACAGCACAAAGTCTCCACCTGCCTCAGCCACACCTTGCCCTCTCCAGAGCCTATTGTAACCTCTTGAATGCCTTTTCTTTTCATTTGTTAAAATATTTTTTGCTAAGCAAAGAAAAAGCGACTTGTAGGTGCGAAGATGGAAAAAGATTTCCATTCTTACAAGGGGGCTGAGAGGACAATCTTATAAAAAAAAAAAAAAAAAACTAAGGCGGAGGCTCCTGGGATTGAACTGGGCCAAGATGGAGGTAAAGCAATATATAGGTAAGGCCCACCTCTGCCACCTCTGAGCCGTGTGACCCTGGAGGAGTCTGTCTCCCCGCCCCATCTGCTTCCTTATTTGTTCAAGGAAATGAAAACGGGTCAAGTCAGGAAGGTGGCTCCAGTCCTTCCCAGTCAATCTGGTAAGGCACTCACACACCGATATTCCCGCAAAAACAACTGCAAGCCCTTCAAGGAATGTGAAGGGACTGACTTTTTGGATCCTTTCTTCTCTGCAGCTCGACAGGGCCCATAGCTGGATCTAGATCCACTGGGGGTGGGGGCGGTAAACGGTTTCCCAAGTTGCAGGGGCCCCAAACTTCAAGATAAGGAAAGAGGGTGAAGGGAGTGTCAAGGAGGAGAATGGCCTGGAAGGCAGATAAACCCCGAAGGGGGGATCTTCGGCGCTACGTGGGGCTAAGAACCTCGTACACTGAGCAGTGGCACGCCCCACTCGCTGCGCCCAGCTAAGAGGGACCTGGAGCTTGAGTGGCCGGTGTGCAGCATTAGGTTGCCATGGGAACGGAATTCAGATTTTCCCCAATTGCTTTTTTATTTGCTAGACATTGTAATACATCTTATGTTGCCACTTATTGGGGAGGGAAGGAGAAGAGCTCCAGAGAGCCTGGCTGCCCCTTAACCAGTTGGGGAAGTTGGGGAGACGCCGGCTCAAGTCGTCGCACCGGGGCAGCCGTAGAGGTTAGGTCTCTCCCGCCCACCAGCCTGCTCTTGGTTTGTATGCAGGGCAGGGCTGGTCGGTCGGGGCGGGAGGCCCCCGCCTAGGCCCCTTGCCATTGAGCACACTCCCCGCCAGTTCTGCTCCGCTTCACGCTGCACACAGACCCCCCAACTGCACACAAAGGCAGCTGCCAGAGCCGGTGAAAAGTGATCAAATTATCAAGAACTTGACCTCACCGAGGGGCGAAGCTCCAGCAACCCCCCAGCCGTATGCTAATGGCGCTCAGGGGCTGACTCGTCGAATAATTCGATAAAGGCCGCATTGTTAGCGGCAGGGCAGCCCCCCGCCCACCCTTTTACTCCCCCCACCCCACCGCCTACCGCTTCTCTCTCTCCTCTCTCTCTCTCTCTCTCTCTCTCTCTCTCTCTCTCTCTCTCTCCCTCCCTCCCCCCCCCTCTCTCCCCCTCTCTCTCCCCCCCCCCCTCTCTCTCCCCTCTCTCTCTCTCTCTCTCTCTCTCTCTCTCTCTCTCTCTCTCTCTCTCTCCTTTCCTCTCTCTCCCCCTCTCTTTCTCATCGCATTTGCATCCCAAAATCCCCGTCCGCAGCTCCGGGAGCGGATTGTTCAAGCCTGATTTATGGGGTGAAGGCAAAGGCTGGCGCCTTCTCCTCCAGCGACCCCTCTGCAACCCCAGCCCGCTCCCTGCCCCCAGCCCACTCCACTTTGGGGTTCCAGCCTCGGCGCTGGGGAATGGGGATAGGGGGCAGGGAACGAGGAAGAGGTGAAGGGAGTACCTCCAGGATGCGGCGGGTGTTCCTGAGAAAGCCGAGGTCGGATACCTGGTCCGGGCGCGGCCGCTCCGTCGAGTTGAAGTCCCTGGTTGGCGTGGGCTTCAATGGGCTCCTCTGGCTCCTGTGGCCAGGGCGGCCGGGCGGGCGATCGCACGCAGAAGTTGTGAGAGTCATTTCTACTTTCGGTTATCTAGCTTTATGACGGCTCTGTGGCACTCATACAGCTAGATAACCAAAGAGAGAAACGGGCCTCCTTTCGCCGGCACCGCTGCCGCGCTGTGGGCCCCACGTGCCGCTGCCGACCCGGCGCGGGGGCCTGAGCGGGCGCCTCTCCCGCAGCCTCGGGCGCACGCGGAGAGCCAGAGGGGACCGACAGACACACAGACACACGACTCCCGCTACCCGGCTCGCCCAGCTCCCTTCCTCCCTCGCCCTCGCGGCATCTCTATCCCCAGGTCTCCGTTCAGTGCGTCCGCGGCCCGCTTCGACGGCAACCCGGAGCGCACTCGGGGCACCGGTGCGCTGCGCTCGGGCAGCCTCGGGCGCCCCGGCTGCCCCCAGCGCACTGGACCGTCAGCCCTCCTCTCGCAGGCTAATCGCCCCGCGGGGAAGTGACGTCAGTCCGGGAATCGGCCTATCACAGACTCCCATTCAAATCCCAGCCCCCTTCCCGCGCTCGGCACCACCCAGCCTTACAATGGCCTCGGCGTCCACGGCTTCTGCGCCGCGAGGACAGGGGAGTGCCCCCTTCTGCCCTCAGAAGCGTTAGGCCTGCGTCCCTGGATGCACACCCTCTGGCTTTTCTTCCCAGTCTCTCTGACCTCCCCTCAAAGTCTTGGGTGCCTGGAGGCCACCGCAGACCACCAGAGTTTGAGTTTGAGGGAAGAGGGTTAAGGTCGTGGTCTCGCCAGGGCAACCCAAGTGAGCGCTTGATAGGCTACGAACCGGTCACTTCTTCTACTGTCTCTCTTTCCCCTTACCCAGCACTGTGCAGACTACGTGGTAAAGACTGGGGGTTAAAGGAGGGATTGAGTGTCCTCCTGTGTCTAGATCAGTAAGTGTATCCCATACATAACACCTGACTTGTAAGGATTCCAGCGGCAAGCTACATTCAAACCAGGTTCTAGATGTTGATATCAGGCTGCTGGCTCTGGCTATTCCTAGGCATAGCCAATAAGGTGCAATCGATTGGGCCCTGGCGCTTTGAAGATACCCAAGACCGGAATTGGGCTCCTATTTATCTCCCACAGGGAGAGAAAAAAAAAAAAAAACAAATCTCCTACCATCTTTCTACTCTCAGCACACAACTGGCCTACTCACTCCAACTGGTTCACAGGGCAAAAAGATTGACACCTTGGGTTTCCCAGAGCCACCGTAGAATTGAGTCTGTCCACTAAACTGGAGCCCCATTTCAGGCTCCCAAATGTGTCTGGCTCATAGGTGCTCTCTTGAAACCACTCCCTTCTTCCTGGTGCCTATGCTCCCACTTGGGCCCTCTGACTCACCCCTGCACCCATCCCTGGGAGGCCAAGGATTAAATATGAAAAATTCGATAGATTTGTTCCAGGAGCTAGGGAGAAATGCAACAATAGAGTAGGCTAGCTGATCCCGGGATCCCAGCAGTGACTATCCAGGAGTGTCAGAGACTCTTGTCCTAAGGTCCAGGGAGCACCCCAGGCTTAGGTGGGGGCTACTCATTCAGATCTATTTTAGTGGGGCTGTAAATCCCTGGCCACTCTCCACCAGCAAATCTCTGCAGGGTGTGTTCGAAGCATAGGCCCAAAGCGGGTGGTTTGGAAGGGGTTTGGGGATTTCCCTAAACACATCCAAGGCATTCTCCTTTTAAATGACACATCTGGATTTTTGTCAAGGACCAGGCTTTGCCATGCACCTCTTTACACTGCTGCTTGTTTTGGATTTGTCCTATTTCAGCTTGACCCAAAATCCAAGGTGGGCTGTATTCCCAGTACCATTCTCATGAGCTTGTGACCAAGCCAGCTAGCGGTAAAACACCACTCTCCAAATTCCACCTCACAGACACATCCTTCTCTCCAGAAAAGGGACATAAGCCAGACCTAGATGAGCCTCAGAGAAATAGAGAGGCCGACCTACCGACCTACCTACCAACAGCTAGGATTTGGAAGGAACCTCGAATTTGGCCCTACATGGTTAATTCTAAAGGATTTTCATAATTAGGAGGTGCCCCTTTCTTCTCCGCCTATGGCTTCTGGAATCTACACCCTTTTCCATTTAGCTGTGTGTCTGTCAGTGTGGGCGACCTCCGGAGCTCTAGTCCTTCTGGGCCACCCTGAGCTTGGATGGCAGAGGGGAGATGTGGGAACAGGATTCACCTGAGAGTGAGAGGGGGGAAGAAAGGGGGAAATAGGGGACAGGAGAAAGAGGAGAGAGAGAAAAGAAGGAGCCTTCTCAGAGTGCAATTTAAGCAGGATGCTGCACAAAATGGCTCCTCAGCGAGGCTCACGGTAACAGCACACTGGAGCCCTGGCCCGCAAGCCTAGGGCTGGTTAGCGCTCTGGGAGAAAGATTAAAAAGCTTGATTTTACATTCAGTTCAGGTGCAGCAGGTCAATGCCACCAAGGCCACATTTCTGTTGTTTTTAAGGAAACCACGTCCCTTGCCAGAACAGGTGAGGTCGACCAGGCAGAGGCACCCACACCATGCTGGCATAAGACACCATCCTGGAACAGAGACTCCTTCATTTTTCCCCTCCAGTACCCAGGGGCATGAAAGTATCATAGGCTCACTCTCAGGAGGGAGATTACAGTAAGGTTGAACCTTGAACCACGAGCTGCCTGCCATTTGGAGGTAGTTCTGATGGGGCAGGGCAATGGGCTGTCTGTTAGCAGCCACACCCAGGTACAGCAGGGGAAGCCCCCAGGTCAGCACCCAGCAGAGGCACTTTGTTTGGAGCTGAGGCTACTCTAGGAAGACCCTACTGACCTTGGCTCTAATTGTCTCCTCCTCTGCATCCTGGACTGGGTCTGAGTTGAGTTCGATGCACTTCCTCCCACGTCAATCTCTCGCCTCTAGCCTAGTGTCCCAGCACAGTCCTTAACTCGCAAGAAGAACCGCCACTAGGTCTAGAAGCCACCCAGCTAGAAAACTGCGGGCGGCTGGTGGGCCCTGGCCATGGTGCTGAGAATCACCCACCTGACATTTCTCTTCCTCTGTGGTTCCACTTGCCCAGAATTTCCTCCGTCAGCTAAGGTTTGAAACCCAAGCTTTAGGGGTGCCTAAGGCTAATTAGAGAAGCAAGCATCCAGGGGCAAGTCCAGCATTTAGACATCTCCACCAAAGATAGGAGACAACGTCTTTCATAGTCAAAGCTCCACAGAGGGAAAAAAAGCCCTTAACTGAATCTATAGAAGCTACTAGACATTTGCTCTAGAGCCACTGACTCAGGAAACCCACACTGCACTTTCTCCTTAGGCTGCCCCTAAGGCTGGTGTGTTACTTGTGCGAGCAATCTGTATGCAAGTGCTCAGCTTGCCTCTAGCCCACGTTTCTATTTCCCGATGATCAGTAGTTATTCAGTTCAATACAGGCCGTAGAAGGGCACATTCCCCTTCAGGACACAATGAGTTAAGGGGTTCAGAGAATGACGGGCCAATTCACAGCCTTGCTCACACCCTTGTCCTGTGACCAGACTTGCCCAGATTCTGAGGCTGGGAGCCTGAGGCTGATGGAGCACAGCAGATGTAGCCTCTTGGCCTGCTATTCAGTCTGGAATGAGCACTCCTTTTGATCCCCTCTGGGCTGTAATTAGGACACAGAATCTCTAGCCACAACCCAGGCCAATTCCAGGTGCCTTTCCCCCCATTGCTGCCTTCCTCTCTCATTCTTTCTTCAGGCCCAGGCTTTGATGAGCTGATCTTCCTATTGTCTGGAGGCTGGATGTTCATTGGGAGATCCAGCTTTGGGTTCCCTCAGCTGGAGCCAGTTCCTGGTACCCAGAGGCTAAGAGGCCTCCACACCTACCCTCAAATACACATGGCCAATTGGGCTGCGGTTCCTTCTCTGGCTTTCCACCCGGCCTGTTTCCCCAGCAGCTGAGGTGTAGGCAGGCAGGGTGCGGGCTCTTCTAAACAGGAACCTCAAAAACACCCTTTCCAAAGGCCAAGCCTTTCTTTGGGACCTCTAGCAGCCAATATTGCTGATAGAGACTCTTGAGGTGTACCCCAGCTTCTGCCTACTTAGCCTGCCTCTGGCCTCCCTTGATTGAAAGCCAGACCCTCAAATAAACTCCATCCCCCACTGCCCCGCCGCCAAGGCTTAAGAATCTATCACCTCCTGAACATGGAGATTCAAAGGGGGTCTCCCCTTTAGACTCAGCACCCTGCATCAGTCCCTGGCACAATGGCCCCAAGCTTGTATTTTTTTTGGGGGGGATGTTTTTACTGGAGTCTCTCCTTGCTAGAGTCGGCCACCTCCTTGTTCTGCTTGGGCCATCCTACGCCACCCCACCATCCCAGCTGCTCCCAGAGAAGCCCCCTCGACAGTCTCAGCCTCCATGCCTTCCCTCATTCTTCTCAGCTCAGAGGAGGCTGGTCTGGAGGAGGCTCCAGAGACACCCACAGACAGATCCAAAGGCCTGTCCGAAAGCACAGAGCGGGGGGGGGGGGGGGGGGGGGGGGGGGGTGCTGAGCAGAAGAGCTTTCCCAACTTCCCATTTCAGAAGGGGAAAGGGGCGTCATAAGTCTTGTTTAGAGCGGGTGCTGTGTGTTGCATTCTCTCAAAATACGTTTTCCCGGGAAGCCACTTTGTAGATTATTTGTGTGTGTTGGCGGGGCTGAGGGATAAGAAGGAAGACGGGAGTCACGGTAGGGGTTAGGGAGGGGGACTCCCTGGAATCTCTTTTAGAAACATTTTCTTTCTCTCAAACCTTCTTCCCACAACTTCCATCGGACCCCTTACCCTGTCCCTTTCTGAACACCGTGGGCGCGTCTCACTGTCCCAAGACCCTTGACCTTGGTCTTGACGATTTGCAAGAGATGCCTAAGCTCTGACCCACAATCAGAGCGCAACCCCCATCCCTCCAGTAGTCAAGGAAAGCCCTGAGCCCCGTGAGATACCCAAGAGGGACCCGCAGGGATACCCCAGGCCCCTTCACCAGTCCAACCGTCTTCCTGACGCTGTCCTGGTGCAGACTACCGCCCTGGCGCCCTAGCTCCTCTTTGCTGGCCTGACCGAAACGCAAAAGGCATTGGAACTTACGGACCCGGGAGGGGGCCGGGGCCCCTTGAGGCGACGGCGGGGGTGGGGCGGTCGTGGTGACGGTGGTTCGGTCGCCCAGGATCAGGCGAGTCCCCAGGCTCAGGCCCAGCTCCGGTCGCCCTCCAGGAGCCGCTACTCGCACGGTCGCGTGGCCGAGAGCTGCTAGAGGCAGGCGCGGCGGCGGTGGCACGGGGGCTCCTGGCGGCGCGCCGCTTCTCCGGGCTCTGAGCGGCTCAGCGCCGCCTTCTCGGGCCGGCACGGCCCGCAGTGACGTCAGCGCGGCTCCCCCCGCCCCCCCTAGCTTCACCCGGACCAGTGCGGAACAGAGAGGCGGAGGCAGGAGGCTAGGGGCGCCCTGTCCTGAGACCCGGCCCTGTCTGCCCCTGCCCAGCTTTGCGTTCGAGCAACCCTCTCCGCAAACGACCCGCACTACCGGGCTCACCCAGAGCCACCAACCACCTGGGAAGTGGTGACAAGCCCAGGGCTGGAAATCTCGCTGGCAGCTCCAGGATCCAGGATCCAGGATGCTCGGCGAAGAATGGAGAGCTGAGGGCTTGAGGCGCCCTGGGCGCAAAGGGGTCTTTTGATCTTTTCGCACACACAAGTGATGATTGAGTGGACCCATGAAGGATTGGCAGGTCCTGGGGGTCCCAGTATGGGCTCGGAAGCGACCCTTTAGTTTTCAGGAACGTGTCTCGTTGACAGCCTGGGTTGTGTTCTATGCTGGTTCGTGCTGCTCCGAGACCCAGTGCCTCCCCCACCCCGCCTCACCCGTGGGCGGTGCACCTGCAAACTCGTTGGGCTGCAGACCGCCCCCGAGCCGCTGTCCAAATGCTGAATCCGGCCTCCCCGGGGCGGGCTCCGGAGCCTGGCTGCACCTCGCTCGGCTTTGTCCGCAGGGCGGGCACAGGGTTCTGGGACTCCGAGACAGAGCCCCTGAAAGCCTAGTGCTCTGAGATGATATTGGGAAGCTACAAGGAAGGGGGCGAGAGGTCAAGAGGAGGCGGGAACAGAAAGGGCAGACAGACCCGAGTGCCTGACCTGCGGAACCACCTCTTCCTCTTGCGCCCCGGTGGCTCGCTCAGGGTCCCTTCTGCCAGTGTATGTTTCTCTCGCCACCACAGCAGGGGAGGTCCCTCCAGCCGAACTTGTCAGCGGGTCTCATCATTCATCACGAGCCAGACAGACAGGCCAAGTTCATGAGCAACGCAGTTAACCCCTTGCAAACTGTTCGCCTCCCAAAGGAGGGAGCCTTTTGAATAGGGAATGCTCTCTGGGATTCCTGGGACACCACCTCCCGGAAGCTGCGCCTGCCACAGCTCCTTTCTTCTTCCTGGTCTCGCTCCGAAATTTTTTTCCTGTTATTTTTCTTACTTTTTTTTTTGTCTCCAGGATATTTCTAGAGTCTTCCTCTTATAAATTAGTTTGAGATAGATACACACATAGCTGGTTTTCTAGACGTCTTCTCTTCCCAGGTCGTGGTATGTTCATTTTGGAAAATTTAGTTTAGAAAAATACGAGATAAAATATCAAATGGCCTCAATCTACACTTGGAGGCCTGACCTTAAAAGAAAAAAATAATGAAATTTTTCTTATTAGAAGAATCTAGATTGCTGGTTGTGAAGAGCAGGGGCAAGAAGAGAAAGAGAGAGGGGAAGGAAAGCAGGGGGGGAGATGGAATAAATGCGATGAGTCAGGCTTCTGGAACTGAATGGGAAAAGGAAACCAGAGAGAAGCTTCCAGAAAAGGATCTGAGAGGGAGACGTGTTCAGAGACCTGCTAGAGCAGCCTCAGAGACCCTGGGAAATACCATAAGAATGTAGACACAGGAACCAAGAGAGAGAGGTGGGGGGTAGTTGTTCTTGGTGGGGAACTCTTGAAGGGTTCAATCATTTCCGTTGCACTCCATCCACTGGCTTCTGCTGTAGTCTCTAAAGTTGAAGATGGTCTTCCTCTGGCCTCTTTGATCAGACTAACCTGAAGGCTTGATCTAGAGTAGGGGTGTGTGGGTGTGTGTGTGTTGGGGGGGTGTCCTTGCCTGAGGCAAAGGTTATTCCTTGTTTTGGAACCCCAGCATTCCCCCTAACTTTCTCAGGCTCCCCTTACAGTCTGGCAGACTGGGCCACTCTTCCCCTTCCCCCACTTCCTATTCAATTCCTGGCGTCTGGTAGCTGGCGGCAACTAGGGCGACCTACCAACTTTTCCCCTGGGCATTTTCTCACCCCCTTCACCCCCCAGTGCTTTCTTTTCTTCTCCTAGCGCTCCTTTTGAAAGGAGGCACCCAGGCCCAGAACGTGTTCTGCAGTTTAACTACTTCCAAATTCTTTGTTCGGGTCACCCCGGGACTCCATTGTCCGCTATTGTCCGCTATTGAGAGCGCGGGCAGGCCGGCGGGTGCGCCTCAGCCTGTGCAGGCCTTGAATCCATTAGGCCTCTGCGGCTCTGGGCCTTGCGTCAAAGCTCGTCCCCTACGCTCCCGCCCTCGGCTGCCTTTTTTTTGGATGAAATAAAGTCACTGAAAAGGGCAGGTTCGCCTTGAGGTTACACGGGTCTCACTCTCAGAGAGAGTGGTTGCAACTGCCTCCAACGAATCTGGCCCACTCACCTCAGCCTGAACGCCCTTTGGCTTGCCGCTAGATGCTTGGCTAGTGGTTGCTTTTTGAGGGAACTGGATCTCGGGAATTGGATGGGGAAGTGACAACAAGCAAAGACCTTCTCCATGTCTCCAGTCTTCCATTTCCACCCTCACAGCTGGCATTCCCCTTCTTGGCTTTCCTCAGGTCTCTCTGTCTCAAAGTCGCTCCTGAACAAAAGGAGTGCGGGAAGGGGGTCCCTCTTCAATAGGAATCCCCTCTGGGAGCACCACTGTGCCCCGTGTCCAAATTGCCTCCCCAACATGACACCTTCCCAGGTTCACTGAGAAGTGGCCAAGTATGATCTTACTATACCTTCCCAGATCCAAGAGTATGACGGAGGGAGAACCCCCCTTCCCTCCATCATGGGAACCATGGCTACAGAGAGGCATGACTCTTGCGGGAATGAGGTGGGTATCCTAGGAAGGACTCCAAGGCCTTGTGTCCCAGAAACACCCTAGGCTGGCTGGGATCCTGACACTGTCTCCCAGAGACTATGTGTTGGCCTTGAACCCATGAAACAACGAGGAAGTTCGAATATCAGTGGCCCAGGAAAACTCTTGAAAGGCTGGCCACTGCTTATCCCAGAGCAAGGTCACTTGAAGCATGACCCTCTTGCTGTAGGGTTACCAGGTCGTCAACCCTGATGCACAGGGCTTCTAAAAGTCGATCCGGCCTCTGGTCTGCCTGTTTTGACCATTTTTAGGATTAGCACAGTTAATTAGGAACAGATTTCTAGAGCATAGCCACGGAGGAGCCAATGAGAGGGCAAAGATGGGTACTATGAACCAAGAAAGGGTGCAGGTGGGACTCAGGACTCAGCAAGAGAGCACCGTCCGATGCACCATTTGATGGGCGCCGCTCCTGGCAGGCCTGGGAAGCGGGAGGAGAAAGGTCGCAGGACCCAACCAATCCAGACCACTCCTCTGGGCTCCAGAACTGCAGCTGGCGAGACCTGCAGAGCTGCGAGATCTGACCAGACTAAATGAAAAGCTCTTGCAGACACAGATGCTCTTAAGGGTCTCCCACACTCCCACCCACATTTTCTTCGTTCCTTTCGTTCTCACAGGGGAACCCAGGGTCCTCTGCTCTCCGCTGTCCTGACCTAGCTGCTCTAGCGTGCTGACGCTGCTCCGCGCATTGTCCAACAGCGCTCTCTGCCGGGATTTCTGCTCGGAAGCAAGCGCGCACCGAGCCAAGCGGGAAAGACTTCTCCTTCTGAGCGAAGTGGGCGGTGCTACGCCCGCATCCGGATGGTTAGCCACATCAGGGCCACTACTTTACGGGGTGGTCTGGACATCTCTCCCCCTCCTGAGTCCTCTTTACTTTTCAAACTCTGACGTGGGTCAAGGACATACATCATCTACATTGCTGGGGACATCCGGACAGTTGAATGGAGCCTGGGGACTTCAGACCCTGTCCTTACCTAAATATCAGCCCCTTCCCAGCTTTGCCTTCTCATCTCTGCGGTTTCCTTTCAGCCAGGGTCCTTCTCATCTTTACAGACCTCAGAAAATGAAAAAAAAAAAAAAGGTCATTTCCCTTTGGGTGGGGTGGGGGCATCTAATGCTTGAAAGTGTAGACGATGCCTGTAAGATAAGGAGGTTCTTACCTTGCCCGGATCTCACAGCCGAAGTCCGGAACATCTCTGAAGGCTCAGACATGATGTTCCCAGTGGCCAGAGTGTGGGCGGGTTCTTGACATTCATTCACTCAACAAATAAATGCTGAGTTCTGAGCCCACACTGCTGGAGGCTTAGCTCAGAGAAGGTAATTAGCTTTCCAAAGGCTATAATCGAGGCCTCTGGAACCAAAGAGAACACATGGCCCTGCTTAAAACTGAAGATGTTTATGCCTGAGATGAAAATGAATTCTACTTAGGCAAGAGATGTGCTTATGCGTATAAAGAAAAAAAAAAAAAAACAACATGTGACGCCTAGTAGCAGACAGAACAAACCCAGGGTAATCTGGGGCAAAGGCAACTCAGGTCCATGGAAACCGTGGCGTGGTTTGGGCCAGATTCCAAAGCGACCTTCCTGCAAACGCCATTGGATACTTAATCAGTATGATGCTGAACCTCACATGGCTTCAAACTTCTGAAAACATATGCTTTTGTTAAAAAGAAGATTCTAAGTCAGAGCCTGTGACCCAGAGGTGTCCGTTATGACCTCCCTGTCAGCTAGACCAGATGGGCCTCTGTGGCCCTCTTGACAGCTCCTGTGTCCACCACTTTCCCTGAGAGCTAACCGGGTGAGACCTGCTCTCTAGCCTGGGTCTACTGGAGGAAGGGCCTAGGCTGGGGGCTTGCAGAGGAGCAAAGCGACCTGAGAGAGTCAGTGAACAAACCAGAGGGTAATGAAGCAGACGAGTGAGGGCTCAAGAACAAAGAAAATGTCGGAAACGCTCCTGTCTCCCCCTTCCAGCGGACTCTTGTTCTGTCTTTGGCCTGCTTTAGCAAGATTCTGTCCCGTCACTGCCAGTTCTCTGACTCAAAGCGGCTCTTGCCAAGTCCAGCATCCTTCTCCGTGTGCCTTTCCCGGCAGGCAGCACACTGCAGTGCAGTCAAGGGCACACGTTCTGGGAGCCAGTCTCCTGGAGCTGGCGTAGTGGCTCAAGACTGTATTCTCGTCCCTCAGGAGGGCGAGGCGGGATGATCACAGAGCGTCTGAGGTTTTATAGTGAGTTCCAAGCAAACCAGGGCTGCAGAATAAAGTTAGGAAAAAAAAAAAAAAAAAAAAAAAAAAAAAAGCCGGACACCTGTCAAAAAGCACCATCTTTCAAGAGTTTCCACGGAGGCAAGAGCAGGCGCGCCACCGTGTGGCAGCTCTGACAACTTACAACGTACTTGGAAGCGAGTTTGATTAGCCTTGAAAATGGTGCAGGATTTGCTGCGTTGGGATTTGTTCTCAGCATGAAACCTACTAGGGGTTAACGACTGAGTGGGTACATTGCACCAGACACTGGGGTAACCACACCGTTACTGAACGCTACCCCTACTCCAACTGTTGCAGTGAACACTAGCGACACGCCACCCTGGCAAACCCCAATCCCAGACATGTGAAGTCTTGGCTGGTCAGGGGCTGACCCAGTATGAGAACCCAGAGTAACTATTTCTTTGCTTTCTTTGAGTTAGGGTCTCACTGTGTGGCCCAAGAGCTAGTAACTTGAGCTGAGTTCACCATCATCCTGGCTCTTGCTCCTGAGGGATGGGGTCTACAGATATGCACTAGTACACCTGGTTGGAAGATAGGTATGGGGTGTGGGGGGGGGGGGTTGCAGGTGTTGAAGCTGAGACTTGAGCGTGTTAAGCAAGTACTATGTCACTAACTCCATAGTCTAACTTGTTCAAGCAGGGGTTTTGCTTTGCAACCCAGGCTCCCCTGGATTACTATGTAGACCAAGTTGGCCTCAAATTCACTATCCTCCTGCTTCAGCCTCTGGAATGCTGTTTGGTTTGTATTTTGAAGGCAGGGTCATACTCCATAGCCTAGGCTGACAGAGAACTGACTAGGCACCTCGGGTTGTACTTGAACTCACTACACACAACCCTGATGCTAGCTGCCAATTTGTGAACGATCCCCCCCCCCACCTTTTCCTCTTAAATGCAGAGTCTAGGCATGAGCCACAATGCCCAGCTATCTGGCAGAGTCTTGGTATGTGTATCAAGACCTCTGGAACTGAATTCATGATCCTGCCTCTACCTCCCGAATTCTGGGATTGCAAGTATATACTCACATTCCTGGCTCTTGTACTGCCTCTTAAAAATAGTTTGTATTGCCAGGCAGTGGTGGCGCATACCTTTAATCCCAGCACTCAGTGGCAGAGGCAGGTGGATCTCAGTGAGCTCGAGGCTAGCCGGGTCTACAAAGCGAGTTCCAGGACAGCCTGGGCTACACATAGAAACCGTGTCTCAGAAAACAGAAAACAAATAAAAAAACAAGTGAGCCATCGATATGCCTGGCTTTCAACATGGGTGCTGTGGATCAAACTCAGGTCCTCATCTTTTCATGGGTGCATTTTACCAACTGAGTCAAACTCCTCAGTCCCATGTCCCCAGGTCTTGACAGAGAATGCACTGAGACGCTATACCTTCCAGACATAAGAAGCTGTGGAAAGACCAGTATATTTCTGCATAATTTTTTTACTACCATAACAATTTTTTCAAGATTTATTTTTTAAAATATTTTCATTTTATTTGCATTGGTGTTTGTGTCTGCATGTATGTGTGAGGGTGTGAGATCTTGGAGTTACAAACAGTTGTTAGCTGCCATGTGGATGCTGGGAATTGAACCGGGGTCCTCTGGAAGAGCAGTCAGTGCTCTTAACCGCTGAGCCATGAGCCATCTCTCCAGCCCCTCAAGATTTATTTTTAACCAGTCCTTTTTGTTTTGTTTTGAAGACAGGGTTTCTCTATATAACAGAGCCCTGGCTGTCCTGGAACTCACCCTATAGGCCAGGCTAGCCTCAAATTTGCAGAGATAAATTACTCTGCAGGAAATCTGCCTCTGGGATTAAAGGCATGTACCACCACACCTAGCTTTTATTTTGATTCTCAGTTGTGTCTGTGTTCATGTGTGCATATGTACACAGGAGTACAGGTTCCCTTAGAAGCTAGAGATTGGATCCATGGAGTTACAGGCTGTGCTGACTGGATTTATGTCAACTTGGACACAAACTAGAGTCATCAGAGAGGAGGGAGCGTCTATTGAGAAAATGTCCCAATGAGATCCAGATGTAAGGCATTTTCTTAATTTGTGATCAATGGGGACGGACCCAGTCCATTGGGGGTGATGCCATCCCTGGGCTAGTGGCCCTAGATTCTATAAGAAAGCAAACTGAGCAAGTCAGTACCAGCAGCACCCTCTGTGGCCTCTGCATCAGCTCCTGCCACCAGGTTCCTGCCCTCCTTGAGTTTCTGTCCTGACTTCCTTCAGGAACTGTGGTGTGGAGGTATGAACCAAATAAACCCTTTCCTCCCCAGGTGGCTTTGGGCATGGTGTTTCATCACAGCAATAGCAACCCCAACTAAGAGACAGGCAGTTGTGAACCACCCGACATGGGTTCTGGGAATTGAACTTGGGTCCTCTGCAAGAGCAGTATTTGTTCTTAACCCCTAAGACACCGCTTTAGCCTCACAAATTCCTTATTTATTTTTTTTTTTAAATAAATTACTTGCACAGGCCTGTCATCCTAGCATTTAGGAGGTGAAGGCAGGAGGATCAAAAGTTCAAGGTCATTCCTGAATAACAGCAGGTTTGAAGAAAGCCTACACTGTTTTGAGACTGTCTAAAAAAAGGCCTGGAAATGTATTGTTGTTGTTATTGTTATTATTATTGGTTTTTTGAGACAGGGTTCTCTATGTAGCCTTGGTTGTCCTGGTACTTGCCCTGTAGATCAGGCTGGCCTCAAACTCAGAGATCCGCCTACCTCTGCCTCCTAAATGCTAGGATTAAAGGCATACATACCATGCCCCCATGCCCGGATTATTCTTATGTATTTATTGGAGACAGTATCTTACAATGTAGCAAAAGCTGGCCTAGAGTTTACTGCATACCTTAAGCTAGCCTGGAACTCATGACTATCTTCCTGCTTCCCACGTGCTGTGTTTACAACCATGCACTACCACACCCAGATTTTTCTGTGACAAACTTTATTATCTCTGTCTCAGAAACTGCAACAAAAACCTTTGGATCATGATACCTGCAACAGTCCTACACAGTGTCCCCGAGGCATGGAGGTGGGAAAAAGTCTAGTGTCCCTTGTGGATCACAAGTTTATCATCAGCACAACTTAGTGACTAGGAGACTAGCAACACTGCTGTGAAGCCTGGCTGTGCTGTACAAACTTCTTCCAGACTTCTTTTGCTAGTATTCTGGCTCTGCACCAGATAGGTCAATCAGTATTATTTCCCAGCAAGGAATTTAGGCAGGGGTTATCTCCCAACCATCTTCAACAAGACACTTTGAGGTACCACCCTTTGATTTTGGGGTGATTTTACAGTTTCATAGCTGAAAATGTTTCCTTCCTGATTTCCAAGCCACAGGTACGTGGGGATATTTTGTTTGTGCTCTAACAAATAAAGTTAGGAGGCCAGGCAGTGGTGGTTCACACCTTTAATCCCAGCACTAGGGAGGAGGAGACAGGAAGTGATGTGGCTGGGCGGAGAGAGGAATATAGGGCGGGAGGAGACAGGCGCTCAGTCCCTTTTTGGTCTGAGAATTTCACAGAACTCAAGTGTCCGACTGCTCTGCTTCTCTGATCTTTCAGTTTTCACCCCCAATAGCGGACGCCAGGTTTTTATTATTAAGATCAATTAGAATTCGTGCTACACAGGTGCCTTGTGCTGGAGAAGGCTTCATCCCCCCCACTGGGTAGCTCCCCCCACCACACACACACACACACACCTGCTCTGCTCTGAAATTCGCTTTCTGGGGCCCTCTGGGTTAGCCAGAACCTGGGGCTTTGTTAGAAATCCCTCCCCACCAAGCTCTAGGCTTTCAACATCCTACTTCGTCCACCCGCTTCTTGATCTTCAGTGGAGAGCATCAATCCCTTACATAGCACATCAATAGCTCTTGCATCCTTTGGGGGAGCTGACCCTCCAAAGGCTCCAGAATTTACAAAGGGGATTGAAAGCAACAAGCCCAGTAAGGATCTCAGTCACTGGACCCTGTGAGTAGAGAGGGAAGGGGAAGGGGCTTGACCTTGGGAAGAGAAGAGCAGGGAGAGTGTTTGCCTATCATTCTCTACCCTCTGTTGGGCTAGCCTGGGAAAGAGCAGACAGAATCATCCAAGGCCCTTCCAGAATCCAGAGCTACCTCTCAGTGGCTAATTTCATCAACTCAACTAAGCTACAGTCCTCCCTCTTTTACTTGGTCCGACAGCAGTGCAGCTGGTGCGGCACCGCCAGGCAGACAGGTGACACTAGGTCCCCCCCCCCCCCCGTGGACCCCAGAAGTCTTCATGTGACTCACCAGAGTCAAGCACTGAAGGTCAAGCCATTTGGAGATTAGAACAATACCAGCAGGGGCTACTTCAGCCGTTCACATCGTATTCCTGCCCTTGCACATCCCTGACACACAAGGGACACGGGGTAAGTGCTTGAATCAGTGCCTAGGACCACAGTTTACCCTTCCTCCCACATCAGCATCCCACCTGTTAGGAAAGATGGTGGCAAGGGGCCCCAGCCAAGTGCCGCAGCAATGCCCAAGGCCCCAACGGCAGGGTTGGCGTCTTCTAAGGCTTCTCGTCCTGCCTTGTAGCCAAAGTATCTTCCCTCTGTGTCTTACGTGGTCTTCCCTTGGTGTGTGGTTATGCCCTAACCTCCAGTTCTGCTGAGAATAGCGATCATCTTGGGTAAGGATCTAATTCAATTTAATGAGCTCTTTAAAGATTTTTATTTTATGTGTGTGAATGTTTTGCCTGCTTTTTATGTATGGGCTGGGACAGCACAGAAACATCTCCTGTCCCCAAGAAGCCACAGCCTCATGCTGGGCTCTCAGACAGAGGTGGTCAGGCCACACCACAGGTTGATTTGTTATTTTTATGTATGTGAATATGTCTGTGCCTCCATGAGTTTATGTGTGCCATGAGAATGCCTGGTGCCCATGGAGGGCAAAGGGTGTCTGATCCCCTGAAACTACAGTTGTCAGCTGCCAGGTAGATTCAGGGGACTGAACCCTAATTCAATATAAAAGCAGCAAGTGCTCTTAACTGCCAAATCATCTCTCCAGTCCTTTAAAAACAGTTTGTTTTTTTTTTTATCATGCACATGCCTGCTGACGGAGACCAGAAGAGGGTGTAGGACTCCCTAGAAGTGGAGTTACAAACTTGTAAGCTATCATGTGGGGGCTGGGAATTGAAATGGGTACTCTTGAAGAGCAGCAAGTGTGGGGCTGGAGAGCTGGCTCAGAGGCTAAGAGCCTGGCTACTCTTGTCTTGAGTTCAATTCCCAGCAACCACATGATGGCTCACAACCATCTGTAATGAGATCTGGTACTTTCTTCTTATGTGTAAGCGTATATGCAATCAGAACACTATAGACATAATAAATAAAATCTTTTAAAATAAAGAGCAGCAAGTGTTCTTAACCACTAAGCCTTCTCTCCAGTCTCTTAACTAAAGATCCTACCTCCAAGGCACACATCTGCAGTTCCAGTACTCAGAAGGCTGAGACTGAAGGATCAAAACATTCGAGCTAGCCTGGGCTACAGAGTGAGACCCTGTTTCAAACAAACAAGCAAGCAAACAAACAAACCTCCTATTTCCAAATTCCTCAGACTGTGGTACTGAGATACTAAACATATGAGTTGGAGGGGGACGAATTTAACATGGAAGAGCCAAGGAGCCTCCACGCCTGTTTCCTATACTGTCTGATGGACTCCGGCTGCTGGGGCCAGGCTGTGTTTGGGAGCATGGAGGTATCACATTGTGAGAGTTGTCTTCCTCTATTTCCTCAAGCACAGGTCTTATGTAGCATGAATTCTAATTGATCTTAATAATAAAAACCCAGAGTCAGATATCAGGGTAAATGCTGAAAGACCAGAGAAGTAAAGGAGCCAGCCACTAGAGAGACTTCTTACCTCTACCCAATCCTCAGACCAAAGGATTGAGCTCCTGTCTCCTCCTGCCTTATATTCCTCTCTCCACCCAGACATATCTCTTCCTGTCTCCACCTCCCTCGTGCTGGTATTAAAGGTGTGAGCTCCGTTTCTCTTTTAGACTGGTTAAACCTCACGTAGCCCAGTGTGGCCTTGAACTCCTGATTTTCCTGCTTCTACCTCCCAAGTGCTGGGATTTAGGGTCTGTGCCACCACTGCCTGGCCTCTATGGTTAACTAGTGGCTAGCTCCACCCTCTGATCTACAGGCAAGCTTTATTTGATAGAGCACGAACAAAATATCACGACAGTCTTAGCTTCTTGTGAGTCCCTGAACCACTGGCATTTTCTGCTGGTCCACCACTGGCATTTTCTGCTGGTCCCCAACACCTCTTTCTCAGCACCCGCTCTCAAGTCCAGTCCAGTCCCTGTCTGGAGCACGGTTGAGAATCTGCCACCAGTCCCTTGATCCCTCACGGATCTGGATAGTGCAGGCTGTTCTGGACTGCTGCTGACCCTGCTTCAGCCTGGCTGAGGAAGAGAAGCCCCATCTCTCTCAGAGATGAGCCAGAGCCAAGAGTAGGCAGGGTGACACACGAAAGCACTCCTGTCTGACAGTTCTACATCAGGGAGGACTTGGGGACCAATCGGAGCCATGTTCCCAGCAGCCTGTGTGGGTGGCACTGTGGGTGTTCTGTCTCAGCTAAATCAGGACTTGCTGCCAGCCACCCCTCTGCACCACAGAGGTGGCTGCCAGTTCTGCAAACGGGTTAGTCATTGCTTCAAGAGAGTGCACAGACCCATACACAGCTGGGGTGAGAGAGACAACGGGCAGCAAGACACAACTAGAAAGCAGCCGAGTGTCCAGGCAGTCATAGGCATTGCTATGTAAAAGGTCCCATGTCCCCCAGAAAAGCAGTTGCTGCCCAGTGCAGTCGAGGATGAGGTGTTGGGAACACCAGGGCGCCAAGAGTTACAAACAGCAATACCACAGAAGGATCTTGCCAAAATGCTAGCAGATAGGATTTTGGGGTGATGGGCTTAAGGATGGTTTCAGTTCTCTCTTTGGTAATATGGGAGATGGAGGGCAGAGAGGGCTAGCCTCTCCACTGTCTCCACACAGAGACTCCCCGCCACCCACATACACCTTTTCTTCCTTCCGTATATGGGATCATCTACACTCACTATTCCACAGCTCACAGTGTTCATTCAGCTGATGATTCCGAGCCATCCTTACACAAGATCAGCTTTTGTTACTGGCTGTAGTTGTATACTATAAAAGCCATCATGAGCCGGGTGGCGATGGGGGTGCACATCTTTAATCCCAGCACTCGGGAGGCAGACGCAGGCAGACCTCTGTGAGTTCAAGGCCAGTCTGGTCTATAGAGCAAGGGTTCCAAGACAGCCAGGCCTACACTGAGAAACCCTGTCTCGAAAAACAAACAAAACAAAGTCATCATGAACACTGAGGGAAACACAGGATTAGGCTCCTGTGAGCCTCCAGTCCATGGGGGCAGGGAAGGGTAGTGTCTCCTCCAGTAGCAGTACTTTTTTTTTTTTATTTATTAAGTATACAATATTCTGTCTGCATATATGCCTGCAGGCCAGAAGAGGGCACCAGATCTCATTACAGATGGTTGTGAGCCACCATGTGGTTGCTGGGAATTGAACTCAGGACCTTTGGAAGAGCAGGCAGTGCTCTTAACCACCGCTGAGCCATCTTGCCAGCCCAAGTACTTTTTTTTTTAAAGACAGGGTTTCTCACTGGATAAGTAGGCTAGTCTAGCTGGCCAGGCCACCCAAGGGTCCCTTTGTCCCCTTAGTGCTGGGATTTCAAACTTGAGCTGGCACAGCTTGGATTTTTACAAACTTTTTTTTTAGATTTATTTTCTGTGTATGAGTGCTTTGTCTGTGTGCATGAATCTGAACCAGAGTTTATAGATGGTTTTGAGCTACCATGTGGGTGCTTAGAACTGAACCCAGGTCTCAGCAAGAGCCCCAAGTGCTCTTAGACTCTTAGCCACCAGCCCTTCTGTTGTAGGGTTTCTGTTGCTACAATGAAACACCATGATCCAAAAGCAAATTGGGGAGGAAAGGGTTTATTTGGCTTACACTTCAACATTGCTGTTCATCACTGAAGGAAGTCAGGATAGGTACTTAAACAGGTCAGGATCCTGGAGGCAGGAGCTGATGCAGAGCCAGGCTCCTTTGGCTTGTCCCAGGGCTTAGGGACCAGACTCTGAAAAGCACTGATGCCAAAGCCACCTTGCCCTTCACCAAGCTTCCCTGCACCATTATTTTGTCTTTTCTCTTCTTTTTTTTTTTTTAAAAAATTTATTTATTTATTTATTTATTTATTTATTTTGTATACAATATTCTGCTGTGTGTGTCTGCAGACCAGAAGAGGGCAGCAGACCTCATTACAGATGGTTGTGAGCCACCATGTGATTGCCGGGAATTGAACTCATGATCTTTGAAAGAGCAGGCAATGCTCTTAACCACTGAGCCATCTCTCCAGTCCTTTTGTCTTTTTATTTATTTTTTCCCATTATTTTACAGAGAAAAGTAATCACAGGACTCTTTGTCTATAGGCACCAGAAACCTAATTTAAGTCAGTTTGGACAGACGAAAGGGCACCTGATAGTCATATACAGCTAAACTGCACAAGTCCAGAGTGTTGTTGCCTCCTGCTTACTTGGCCCAATCAGCGTAATGTCATCGACATAGTACACCAGATGATATTTTGTGGAAGAGACTGATGATCAAGATCCCTTTGAACTGAGCCAGGCATGATGGCACACACCTTTAATCCCAGCACTCGGGAAGCAGAGGAGGGTGGATCTCTAAGTTCAAGGCCAGCCTGGTCTACAAAGTACGTCCAGAACAGCCAGGAGAAATCCTACCTCAAAAAAACAAAAACAAAACAAGGTCCCTTCGAAGTGACAGGGTTGGAGAGTTAACACATCCTTGAGGTGAAACTGTAAAGGTGTACTGCTACCCTTACCAACTGAACGAAAACGGCTTTGGATGGTCCTTAAGGACAGGTACTAAGAAAAAGGCATTTGCAAGATCAAGAGCTGTGGACTGTGTACCAGGAGATGCGCTAATCTGCCCAAGCAAGGACACCACATCTGGTGCAGCAGCTGCAATTGGAGTCACTGCCTGATGCCATTCTCCATGACCTGCTCAGGCCAGATTGGAGCGTTAAAGAGCAATGTGGCGGGAGCCACCACGCCTGCACCTTTCAGCCGGGATGGTCACACATCTGCAGCTCCTCCAAGGATGCGCTATTGTTTTTTATTTACTCTTTTTACTGGCGGAGGCAACTCCTTTCCAACCATAATAGTCCTCGCTCCACAGGTCAAGGAAACAGTGTGAGAATCTGACCAACTTCTTTTTTTTAAATATTTTTTTATTTATTATGTATACAATATTCTGTCTGTGTGTATGCCTGCAGGCCAGAAGAGGACACCAAACCTCATTACAGATGGTTGTGAGCCACCATGTGGATGCTCAGAATTGAACTCAGGACCTTTGGAAGAGGAGGCAATGCTGTTAACCACTGAGCCATGTCTCCAGCCCCCCCTGACCCACTTCTAAGTTTATCTTTCCCAATTATGCTTTCTGGGTCTGGCACAATAACCACAGGATGAGTTTGGGACCCACCAAACCTACTGTGGGTTGGATTTCAGCCAAAACTCTGTTAATCACCTGACCTCCAGAAGCCCCTACTTTAACTGAAGGGCAGCACGTTTCTTGGGGTCTCCTGGGATCAGCAACAACTCAGAGCAGAATCTAACAGACGCTGGAAAGTCTGGTTGCTTCCTTTCCCCCCCAGTAGCCTTGTAAAAGGCCGAGCTGGAGAAAGGCTAACAGTAGAACTTGTAGGTATTTCATCAAGGGCCTTCCTCAGGAGACCTGGCTGTCCCTTCAGTCGAGGGGTTCTGCCGCAAACCAGCTCATCTGGAAATGGGTTCCAGGCCAAGATTCCATTTTACCATCATCCAATGTAGCCTTTCTTTTTTTTAATTTATTTATTTATTATGTATACATATTTATTATTTATTATTTAATTTATTTATTATGTATACAATATTCTGTCTGTGTGTATGCCCGCAGGCCAGAAGAAGGCACCAGACCTCATTACAGATGATTGTGAGCCACCATGTGGTTGCTGGGAATTGAACTCAGGACCTTTGGAAGAGCAGGCAATGCTCTTAACCGCTGAGCCATCTCTCCAGCCCCTGTAGCCTTTCTTTTATCTGAGAATTTTTTCTACTTACACAGATCAAACAGAAATGCAGTCAGCTTCTAATCTGTTTCATGCCTAGAAACACCATAACTGATTAGCCAGTAGCAAGGTCCGTGGGAGTCGCACCACCACGAAATCCACTTTGCCTGTTCTGCCCATTATGGGCATTGCTTTGCCTGTTCTGCCCATTATGGGCATTGCTTTGCCTGTTCTGCCCATTATGGGCATTGCTTTGCCTGTTCTGCCCATTATGGGCATTGCTTTGGCTATGCTGCCCATTATGGTCTGGCACAACGAAAAGGGCAACAACAGAGCTCTTCAAATGTGCTGGTGCCCCCCTCACCAGTCTGCATCTTATAGGATTAGCGAAGGGCACGTCTTCTGGGCCTTCCCACTGTAGAGGATTAAGTTTTGCACAGTGTGCCCACTCTAGTATTGCAATTTCCCTAAGCCTTAAAATCCCTTCATCAACACTGAGCCAAGGGATATAAGGCATCTCCAATTCTTTTCCAGTAGGCCATCTTTTGATAACTGCTTCGACCAGCCATTCAAACAGACTTTTAACACTCTTTTTGTACTATGCAAGCTTCTCTATTAAACCTAGAATCTCCACTCAGTGGGCCCATATCAATAAATTCTGCCTGATCCGGTTGTAGGTTCCTTCCACCGTTATCTCACTGCCTTAAAACCCCCGATAGATACTCCCTGGACTTTTGTACTACTAAAGCCTTAGTAGTATAGCCCACCTCCTCATGGATTCCTTTAGGGGGCTGCTTAGCCTCATCTGGTCGTAGGTCTAAAGACAACTATTGGAGGATCCCGAGAAATCTCAGTACTGTTTTGCCTGACATTTCCTTCCAAGAAAGTCATTGCCAGCTCAGCAGACAGAGAAGAATGAGTTTTCTCAGGTAAAGGCAGAGCAGACAGTATCTCAGAGGTTGGGGATTGGAGTAAATCCGCTGAGGATGAAGAGACTAGTTCCTCAGGTGAAATCCTTAAGAATCTGAGGATTCAAAATTCTCAGCCTCAGTAGGGTCCTCCCACACATCCTCATCCTGTTACAGAATCTCATTTTCTAACTAATTAATGGCTTTACATCCTCTGAGGATGTAATTCAGTCAGTCTTTTGTTTGTTTGTTTGTTTGTTTGTTTGTTTGTTGAGACAGGACGTCCCTGTATGTAGTCCTGGCTGTTCTCAAACTCACTCTGTAAACCAGGCTGGCCTCGAACTCAGAGATCCACCTGCCTCTGCCTCCCAAATGCTGGGATTGATGGTGTGCGCCACCATCGGTCTGATTTTCCACAACCTGAGCTCTGTGGCAGCTGGAGGGAAGATTCTCCTCCAGGGTGTCCTTAGAAAACTCTAGACTGTTTATGTGCCTCTGGAGCTGGTCAGTTTTATCACTGAGCTCAACGCTGACCTTCACTGTGTTCTGAGATGCCAGTAGCTGGCTAACTTTGCCACAGAGTACTTTATTTCCCTTTGGTATTTTTTTTTAAGATTTTATTTATTTATTATGTATACAATATTCTCAGTATTCTGTCTGCATGTATGCCTTCAGGCCAGAAGAGGGCACCAGATCTCATTACAGATGGGTGTGAGCCACCATGTGGTTGCTGGGAATTGAACTCAGGACCTTTGGAAGAGCAGGCAGTGCTCTTAACAACTGAGCCATCTCTCCAGCTCCCATCTCTTTGGTATTTTATACACAGAATCTAGGAGTAGTCAACCAGTAGCATCATTTTCTTTAATTTTCCAAAAATTGTCAAATGTTTTATATACAGTCACTAGATCCATTACTTCCCACAAACGGTGAATCAGATAATCAAAGGCATTTGTCTCCTCTATTTGTAAAAACAGTGCCTGTCATGGGCTTTCAGGACTCTCCAGCTGCCGTTAGAGTTCACAGGAACTGGAGAGGCTTCAGTAGCCACAGGCAAATTGGAAGATCTATTCCAGATACTTAAAATCTATTCTTAGCCCAGTGGTGGTGGCCCACACCTTTATTCTCAGCACTTGGGAGACAGAGGCAGGTGGATCTCTATGAGTTTGAGGCCAGCCTGGTCTACAGAGTTTGTCCCAAGACAGTCAGAGCTGTTAACACAGAGAAACCCTATCTCGAAAAACCAATAAACAAACAAACAAATTAAAATTCATCCTTATGCTTCTGTTGCTCTAGAACCACTTCTGGGGCCAAAATCTGTATTAGTCAGGGTGTCCTAGAGGAACAGAACTGATAGGCTGGTACATATGGCTTACAGGCTGTGTGGTCTTTGCCTGCTTGCTCTTGCTCTCGCTGCCAGATCCATTCCTTCACTGGCATCAGAGCCTTCTTCTTCACGACTCTGACATCTCCTGGAGACCAGCTGAGACACCCAGTCTTGTGGACTGAACACCTACTGGATCCTTGGACTCTGTCGGCAGTTGGTGCTGTTGGACTAGCTGGACCACATCCCGCATCAATCGCTAAGAACATGCTCTTCAGGCTGAGGGCTCACGCCTTGAACAGCAAGCATGGAACAGAGTAAACTAGAAATGGCTTGAGTCTTTAAACGCTCAAAGCCTCCCGACACACTCTGCATCAGTCAGGGCTCTTGAGAGGAACAGAGCGGATAGACTGAATCTATCTGCACACAAAGAGGGTTTATTAGGGTGGCTTACAGGCTGTGGTCCAGCTAGTCCAACAATGGCTGACTCCCAACAGAAAGGCCAAGAATCCAGGGGTTGTTCAGCGCATGAATGTCTCAGCTGGTCTCCCGTGTACTCCAGAATCCCAAAGGAGCATGCTCTAATGCCACTGAAGGAAGGAACACACCAGTGAGAGTGAGGATGAGCAGGCAAAGTCCCAACAGTTCCTTCTTCCTTGTCACTCACACAGACTGTCACCAGAAGGTGTGGCCCAGACACAAGGGGGGTTCTCTAACCACAAGTGTTCTGGGTTTAAGTGGGTTTTCCTACCTCAAATGATTCAGTTAACTAAATATCCGTCACAGGTGTGCCCAGCTGCTTGGGTTTTTAGTTAATTCCAGATGTAGTCAAGAACAGCCACCACACAGTCCCTCCAGCAGGGCCACACCTCTTTTTCTTTTTCTTTTTTTCGGTTTTTCGAGACCAAAGCTTTGGAGCCTGTCCTGGAACTCACTCTGTAGACCAGGCTGGTCTCGAACTCACAGATTCTCTTTCTGCCTCCTGAGTGCTGGGATTAAAGGCATGCGCCACCACCACCCGGCACAAAGCTCATTCTTTAGTGCAGGAGAAAGCTGACCAAACCCAGGTGTAGAGGTCTACACCTGCATTGGCCCTACAATCCCAGCATTCCTGAGGCTGTGCCAGGAAGATGGGGAGCTCCGGGTCAGTTTGGGCTGCTTAACTAAATGTCGTACAAACAAACAAACAAGAAATAAATAAGCAGAAAAGAAAGGTAAGTGTCTGTGGTCCTTGTGATCCATACACAGACATAGTGGAAGTCCAGAGGGAGGCCCTGGGATCAGGGATCAGTCTAGATCTCAGAAGATAATGGCTGTGGTCCCTTCTCACGCGTCCCGAGAGAGGATCCTGTAAAGAATGTCTATGGGATGCTTCACCACTGTCACTGTCTTAGGGGTTCTGTCACTGTGAGGAAACATCAGGACCCAAAGCAACTGGAGAAGGAAAGGGTTTTTCTCTTCTACGCTTCCACATCACAGCCCATCACTGCAGGAACTCAAGGTAAGAACCTGGAGGCAGGAGCTGATGCAGAGGCCACAGAGGGATGCTGCTTTCTGACTTGCTCTCCATGGCTTGCTCAGCTATTTTCTTATCCTATCTAAGACCGCCTGCCCAGGGGTGGTACCCACCCACAGTGGACTGGGCCCTCCTACATCAATCATGAATCAAGACTTAAACTATAGGCCAATCTTACAGACTCATTTTCACATTTGAGAGTCCCTTTTCCCAAATAATTCTATCTTGAGTTACTTTGAAAAAACAAAAGAAAAGCAACATAGTCACCTCCTAGTTTGCTGGCTGAGCCTCCCTTCATTGTCTAAAGTTGGTAGCTTTCAAGTCTGGCTGGTCCAAGTCTACCTTGTATCCAGTCAGCTGTGGCTAGGGGAGGCTGGACCCCACAGAGGCAACTAACTTCTGTGAACTTCCTGACAGGACTCAAGGGATAACAACCAATAAACTGCTTGCTCTGTAAGCTTGAGACCCCACCTGGAGCTGTAGCCCTGCTTCCTGGGCTTCATGTAATCCTGTGACCACAGCTAAGCCTAGCCTGGGACTCCTTCAGAGAGAAGAGGTGCAGTGTGGTGGGGATAACAGAGGAACAAAGGCAACCAAGAGAATGGCCCTTCCAGAGGACCCAAGGAGCCCACACTGCTCCTGAAAGACGAGGCACCAAAACTAATTGTAAAATTCTGACATTCCCACGCAAGAGTGGCAAGGGTCATTTGCTTCTAGAATGTAGGAGGCACTCTCATGGCAGTAAACACCTGTCCCCTCCCTGTCTTTCACACACACACACACACACACACACACACACACACACGCTGAAGGGATGGCTGACTTATGACTTAGGCACTCCTGTTCCTGAGATGGAGTGAAGGGGTTCCTTCTAACAGAAGAGCAAGAGCATTTCCATGCATACTCTCGACCCGGAAAATGTCTACGTAGCCACTCTTTAAAGCTACGACTGTGTCGGAGAGACACGGGTACTTCTCTTCACACGCGGCCAGGCTGACGTTTTGATCTGAAAAGACGGGGCATGTCAACCGCAAGAAACCCATTTACTGCCGTGGGCGGGCAGAACAGGTACTGTGGGTTCGGGTGGCTACTGTAGGTCAGAGCTGAAGGTCTCAGTTTCCTCGTTGGCAGAAGGTTCACCCCACACAGGAATACTCCGTGTGGGGGTGCGTGTCTTTAACCCGGCACCTAGAAGACAGAGGTAGGTGAATAACTGTGAATTCAGAGTCAGCCTGGTAGCAGCTCGGGTCGGATGACACCCGTGGCCCCAGGTGGTGGCACAGGCCCCTCAGATCTATATGATCCCAGCTGCAGCATGGCCCCAGATTCCAAGATCACAGGTTGCGTCCCAGACCCTGGGCCTCCGTGTAGCACCTCGTGGCCACATGGCCCACGGACTTCAACACAGAACCTGGCGGCAATAGGACCACAGACCCAGACATGGTCCTTGGCAGCAGCCCGAGTCTGCATGCCATCATGACCCCAGGTGGCAGCGCAGGCCACCCAGTCATCATGGCACCAGAAGTAGCATGGCCCTTGGACTCCAATACAACTCCAAGAGACAGTCCCGACCCCAGGAAGCTGCATGGCTCTCATGGCAGCAGGAGCCTAGGACATCGACAGACAGAAATGCCACTTCTAAAATCCAGTATGTCTAGTTTCTATGGATATATAGAATTATATCAGAGACAGCAGCTTGGTTGTCTTTATCTTTAAAAGAAAGATTTTATGTGTATGTTTCTGCCTGTATTATGTATGCACAAGTGTGTCATGCGCATGCAATACCTGAAGCGGCCCAAAGTGGCGACATATTCCCGGCAAAGGGAGATATTAGGAGGTTGTGAGTAGTCACAGGGGTGCTAGAAGCCAAACCTGGGTCCTCTTCAAGGGCAGCAAGTGCTCTTAACTGCTGAGCCATCCCTCTAGCCTTGAAGGGGGTTTAAGATAGGACCTCACTCTGTGGCCAGGCTAGCTTCAAAAGCATGGCGCTCCTTCTGCCTTAGTTTCCCAAGTGCTGGGGATTAAAATAAAGGTCATGTTAAATATTCACTTTATCTACTTCAAAGCTACACACTGAGCCCTGCCGTGGAACAAAAATATTAAAGTAAATTGGCCGGGTGGGAGAGTCAGAAATTCAAGGTCATCCTTGAGCTACAGTAGACCCTATCTCAAAACAGGAAGCTAAAGTGTCTTATTGAGCCATCTTTATCTTTAAGACTATCACCCAAGGGGCTGGAGAGCTGGCTAGGTGGTCAAGAGCACTGGCTGCTCCTGCATAGGACCCAGGTTAAGTCCCCAGCAACCACATGGGAACTCCAGTTCCCAATGACTTCTGTGGGCACCAGGCATGTACACAGTACACAGACACATATGCCGCAAAACATGCATGTACACAGTACACATACACACATGTAGGCAAAACACACATGCACACAAATTAAAAGAAGCCTAAAACTATTTTAAAGTTTCTCAACTGAAGTCTCTTTATTACATAGTTTTTCAGAAAGTTTTATGTATAAGATGAAAAAACTTACAAGTATTTCTGTCTGTTTATAATATCTATCATATCTATCTGTCTTTTTATCTACCATATCTATCTTTCTTTCTCTCTGTAAAATCTATCCTTCCTATCTATCTATCTATCTATCTATCTATCTATCTATCATGTAGGAGTTTTGCCTGCCTGTATATATGTGCGGCATGCGTATGCTTGGTGCTCACGGAGACCAGAAGAGGACACCAGATCCTTGGGAGCTAGAGTTACCCATGGAGCTGCCATGTGGATGTTGGGTCCTCAGCAAGAGCAGCCAGAGCTCTTCTGCTTAGCCAGCTCTCCAGCCCCCTTTCCAGCATATTTTGTAGTTGTGGATGGTCCTAAATTGTTTGCTTGGTATGAATCTTACAAACCTTGTGTGTATTAGTGGTAATGGTGAACCCGGAGAGTATTGTGCCTTCTCCACTCCCAAGCTGCACCCGTAGTCTGTGGTCCTTTCCAAGGCTACGGCCCTTGTGCCATAGATGTCAGTCTACCCATCTCTCGCCACTTGTGGACTGGTTCAGTGGCCCCGCTGGGTGTCAGAAATCCTTTGATAGCTTTATGGAATGGATCAACACGGATAATCTTAAACATTTCCTATGTGAAATCTTCGCCAACCCAGTAAGGATTGAGGACTCTCAAAGCCCCACAACGGTCGTCCAGCTCTCTCCTCAGCAACAGACTGAAGGCTTCCGGCAAGCTTTAGATGGTTAAAACCATGATGGACAGGATTGCTGTAAGTTGCACCCATAGGATCTGGGCGGTTGCGGCTGCCAATTGTGGACACGAGTCCTGAAAATGACATAACCTTGCCTGCGTTGTGTCCCCACAGCCTTAGTGCTTTATCAGGCCCAGTGGGCCGGGGAGTCCAATGCAGTGCAGACAGCTGGCGGTGTTGCCCGCAGAGGACCCTCAGGAGAAAGCACACCACATTGGACTGCTTCTTCCTCCATAGCTCCCAGATGTTTAGGTACGCACCCATCTTGGCTCACCTGATGGCTGCTGCCAGTCAGGCAAGGGTCTTCCCAGAATTTAAAAAGAATACAATTTCATAAACATGTCTAATACACTCACCCCACCGGCCCTCTCTAATCCTTTCTCACAGCCCCTCCCCCAATCCTTTTTACAATTTATCAATTCTTTTTGTACCGTTTTGTTTTCAGATGCCTACTATGTGACATTGGGATGAGAGACGCATTTCTAAAATCAGTTCCCTGTTACATAGGGGTAATTGGTTGCGGCGCACGCACCTGTGCAGTTAAGGGCAGGTAAAAGCAGTCGATGGAAGTATACATCCTTGTGGGTGACAAGGACGCTTGCTGAGGAAAACAGACTGGTCCATGACCATTTGTGTGTTTCTTTGTGCAGAACCAGTACACAGAGGAGACACCTAGTATTCTTATCACCGGTTGCCTGTCTCTTCCGAGTTCCTGGCTGCTGCTAACGGGTTGCCGCAGCCCTCAAGATTGGGGATGGAACTTAGGAAGTAAACTGAGCTGTTCAGGAAGAACTGAGCTGTGAAGTTTTCCTTCCTGTCATCAGTGTGGCTGCCTCCCACGGAAACACACTGTTTTGTTTTAGCAGATTAAAGCTGCAGGGTTTTTTGTTTGTTTAATTGGTTTTTAAATTTATTTTTTAATATTTATTTATTTATTTTGGTTTTTTCGAGACAGGGTTTCTCTGTGGCTTTGGAGCCTGTCCTGGCACTAGCTCTGTAGACCAGGCTGGTCTCGAACTCACAGAGATCCGCCTGCCTCTGCCTCCCGAGTGCTGGGATTAAAGGTGTGTGCCACCATCGCCCAGCTTATTTATTTTTTTTTGAGACAGCCCTGGCTGGCCTGGAACTCATACGGTGTAAACCAGGCTGGCCTAGAACCCAGAACTCCATCTGCCACTGACCCTTGAGTGCTGACGTCAAAGGCATGCGCCACCATTCCCAGCTGCTCATTCCTTTCTTTAGAGCTCATTCCTGCTCCTGCACAGGGGCCGCAGCGCCATGGAGGCCAGAGGAGAACACCCAGGAGGTAGTTCTCCTCTACCACATGAATCCTGGGGCTCAAACTCAGGATTCCAGGATGGACAACAAGCACCTTTATCTGCTGAGCCATGTCGCTGGCCCCTGGATTTTAGGTATCTATTTAGCTGTTTATTTTGGCTTTTTGGTGGGAGAGGGAAAGGTATGGGAGAAAGGAGTGGTTTAAGTCTTTTAGTGTTGAGACAGAATTTCACTCTGTGACCCTGGCTCTCCTGGAGTACACTGTGTAGACCAGGCTAACTTCAAACTCACGGACATTTGCCTGCCTCTGCCTCCCAAGCTGGGACTGAAGGCACCATCATGCCTAGCTGAGGAATGGATTTGAGACAGGATCTCTTGTGGCCAGGTGGAGCTGGGTTTTCAGTCACTGGTGAAAGAGCCCTCATTGCTCTTTTTCTTCCTTCCCTCCTTCCTTTCTTTGTCATCAGCTAAATGTCACTGAGGTACTATTGTCACTCAGAGGAGGCTGGGCTGGGCATGGATTGTCATGTTCGCAGAAAGCGCTCCCCTTTGTATAATCTTTATTATTTACCTTGGCTCTCCAATAATCTGAGATGCTGGAAGCATCTATGTACATCTATGGTAATGTATTTTTCTCTCTTAAAAATTAATGTATATTAATTTTATAAAACAATAGTATTGATGCATGTACACCATGTACTTTGACCAGTATTTTTAAAAAGACCTTGACAAACACCTCTCTTATATCAAAAACTCCTTTTACTTATCATGGACACTATTTTATTTTCTTATTCTTTTTTTTCGAGGCAGGGTCTGGTGTATCTTGGGTTGGCTTTGAATCCATCCTGTGACAGTGGGTGACTTTGAATTTCAGTTCCTCCTGCCTCTACCTAGCTGTGGCTAGGGGAGTGTGGATCCCACAGGAGAGACTGACTTCTGTGAACTTCCTGGCAGGACTCCAGGGATGACAACCAATAAACTGCTTGCTCTGTAAGCTTGAGTCCCCACCTGGAGCTGTAGCCCTGCTTCCTGGGCTTCATGTAATCCTGTGACCACAGCTAAGCCTAGCTTGGG
This sequence comes from Alexandromys fortis, assembly GCF_014885135.2. Taxonomy (NCBI): domain Eukaryota; kingdom Metazoa; phylum Chordata; class Mammalia; order Rodentia; family Cricetidae; genus Alexandromys; species Alexandromys fortis. The sequence continues at coordinate 4,361,359 of NW_026067965.1, forward strand.
ACTCCTTCAGAGATAAAGAGATGCAGTGTGGTGGGGATAACAGAGGAACAAAGGCGACCCAAGAGAACGGCCCTTCCAGAGGACAAAAGGAGCCCACACTGCTCCTGAAGGATGAGGCACCTAAACTAATTGTAAAATTCTGATATTCCCACGCAAGAGTGGCAAGGATCATTTGCTTCTAGAATGTAGGAGGCATTCTCATGGCAGTAAACACCTGTCCCCTCCCTGTCTTTCACACACACACACACACACACACACACACACACACACACACACACGCTGAAGGGACGGCTGACTTATAACTTAGGCACTCCTGTTCCTGAGATGGACGCATACTCTCGACCCGGAAAATGTCTACGTAGCCACTCTTTAAAGCTACGACTGTGTCAGAGAGACACCGGTACTTCCCTTCACACTTGGCAAGGCTGACGTTTTGATCTGAAAAGACGGGGCATGTCAACCGCAAGAAACCCATTTACTGCCATGGGCGGGCAGAACAGGTACTGTGGGTTCGGGTGGCTACTGTAGGTCAGAGCTGAAGGTCTCAGTTTCCTCGGTGGCAGTAGGTTCACCCCACACAGGGATACTCCATGTGGGGGTGCGTGTCTTTAACCCGGCACCTAGAAGACAGAGGCAGGTGAATAACTGTGAATTCAGAGTCAGCCTGGTAGCAGCTCGGGTCGGATGACACCCGTGGCCCCAGGTGGTGGCACAGGCCCCTCAGATCTATATGATCCCAGCTGCAGCATGGCCCCAGATTCCAAGGTCACAGGTTGCATCCCAGACCCTGGGCCTCCGTGTAGCACCTCGTGGCCACATGGCCCACGGACTTCAACACAGAACCTGGCGGCAATAGGACCACAGACCCAGACATGGTCCTTGGCAGCAGCCCGAGTCTGCATGCCATCATGACCCCAGGTGGCAGCGCAGGCCACCCAGTCATCATGGCACCAGAAGTAGCATGGCCCTTGGACTCCAATACAACTCCAAGAGACAGTCCCGACCCCAGGAAGCTGCATGGCTCTCATGGCAGCAGGAGCCTAGGACATCGACAGACAGAAATGCCACTTCTAAAATCCAGTATGTCTAGTTTCTATGGATATATAGAATTATATCAGAGACAGCAGCTTGGTTGTCTTTATCTTTAAAAGAAAGATTTTATTGTATGTTTCTGCCTCTATTATGTATGCACAAGTGCGTCATGCGCATGCAATACCTGAAGCGGCCCGAAGAGGGCGACAGAATCCCGCAAAGGGAGTTATTAGGAGGTTGTGAGTAGCCACAGGGGTGCTAGAAGCCAAACCTGGGTCCTCTTCAAGGGCAGCAAGTGCTCTTAACTGCTGAGCCATCCCTCTAGCCTTGAAGGGGGTTTAAGATAGGACCTCACTCTGTGGCCAGGCTAGCTTCAAAAGCTTGGCGCTCCTTCTGCCTTAGTTTCCCAAGTGCTGGGGATTAAAATAAAGGTCATGTTAAATATTCACTTTATCTACTTCAAAGCTACACACTGAGCCCTGCTGTGGAACAAAAATTTAAATTAAATTGTCTTGGCCGGGTGGGAGAGTCAGAAATTCAAGGTCATCCTTGGGATACAGTAGACCCTATCTCAAAACAGGAAGCTAAAGAGTCTTATTGAGCCATCTTTATCTTTAAGACTATCACCCAAGGGGCTGGAGAGTTGGCTCAGTGGTCAAGAGCACTGGCTGCTCCTGCATAGGACCCTGGTTTAGTCCCCAGCAACCACATGGGAGCTCACAACCATCTGTAACTCCAGTTCCCAATGACTTCTGCGGGCACCAGGCATGTACACAGTACCCAGACACACATGCAGCAAAACACGCATGTACACAGTACACATACACACGTGCAGGCAAAACACACATGCACACAAATTAAAAGAAGCCTAAAACTATTTTAAAGGTTCTCAACTGAAGTCTCTTTATTACATAGTTTTTCAGAAAGTTTTATTTATAAGATGAAAGAACTTACAAGTGTTTCTGTCTGTTTATCTATAATATCTATCATATCTATCTATCTGTCTTTTTATCTACCATATCTATCTTTCTATCTATGCTATTCTATCTGTGGATACTCGTTTTCAATGCCCGTCTTTGTGGAGACCTTCCCTCAGTAATGATAAAAATGCCATTTCTTTTTTAATTTAACATAATTTCTTCATTGACTCTTTAAGAATTTCCCATCATGCACCCTAAGTCTACTCACTTCCTAGTCTCTCCACATCCTCCCCTCTCCCCTGCAGCGGTCCCTCAAGTGAAAAATTAAAAAAAAATCAAACCAATCCAAACAAAGCAAACAAAGAACAAAAACAAAACAACAACAAAAACCTCTTCACTCCCCCATCTTTCCAGCCTCTCCTCTTCCTTGTCCTGGTGGCTTTGGGGGCCTCGGTGTGACACACAGTAGCCCCTTTTGTCCAATCAGCTTTACTTGCTACGAGTCACTGGTCTGGTTCAAGGCTTCTGGGTTTTGGTACACCTCACGCCTGGACCTTCATGGAAACTTCCCTCACACATGGCCATTCCAAAGCTTCCCCAGTCCTGGAGATCATGCTATTATCATTCCATGGGACCAGTTCCTTCTAGAGCTCCAGCAGGCTGTCTTAGCTAACCCCTTAGGCAATGTCCAAGCCATGAGTCTCATCTCTCCTGAGTGTGGGTGTGGGTGGTAGCTCTCCCATGAGGGTGCAGACCAGCTCTTTTGTTGCAGCAACCAATGAGGGGCAAGGCCAGCTATCCCAGGACCAGCAAAATGCAGAGCCAGCTCAGAATGTCCCTCTGATGCATGGTTCCCATCATGCATGGTTCCCATGGCCCCTTGAGGTGACATGGACCACAGCAGCGGGACCACAGACCCAGATATGGCTCTCGGTAGCAGCTCAGGTCAGATGACACCCGTGGCCCCAGGTGGTGGCACAGGCCCCTCAGATCTATATGATCCCAGCTGCAGCATGGCCCCAGATTCCAAGGTGACAGGTTGCGTCCCAGACCCTGGGCCTCCGTGTAGCACCTCGTGGCCACATGGCCCACGGACTTCAACACAGAACCTGGCGGCAATAGGACCACAGACCCAGACATGGTCCTTGGCAGCAGCCCGAGTCTGCATGCCATCATGACCCCAGGTGGCAGCGCAGGCCACCCAGTCATCATGGCACCAGAAGTAGCATGGCCCTTGGACTCCAATACAACTCCAAGAGACAGTCCCGACCCCAGGAAGCTGCATGGCTCTCATGGCAGCAGGAGCCTAGGACATCGACAGACAGAAATGCCACTTCTAAAATCCAGTATGTCTAGTTTCTATGGATATATAGAATTATATCAGAGACAGCAGCTTGGTTGTCTTTATCTTTAAAAGAAAGATTTTATGTGTATGTTTCTGCCTGTATTATGTATGCACAAGTGTGTCATGCGCATGCAATACCTGAAGCGGCCCGAAGAGGGCGACAGATTCCCCGCAAAGGGAGTTATTAGAAGGTTGTGAGTAGCCACAGGGGTGCTAGAAGCCAAACCTGGGTCCTCTTCAAGGGCAGCAAGTGCTCTTAACTGCTGAGCCATCCCTCTAGCCTTGAACGGGGTTTAAGATAGGACCTCACTCTGTAGCCAGGCAAGCTTCAAAAGCATGGCGCTCCTTCTCCCTTAGTTTCCCAGGTGCTGTGATTATAGGTGCGAGGCACTGTGCCTGGCTACCTCTCCCTTTTCTGGACACCCACTGTTTATTGAGATTCCTGGAAATAATTTTGGGAGTAGTTGGGGATTATATAAAGGTCATGTTAAATATTCACTTTATCTACTTCAAAGCTACACACTGTGGGTCAGATGTCAACCGTGTATGTATGTGGGGCAGAGGTCAACCTTGGGCGTTATTTCTCAGGACCTGTGTATCTTGCTTTTGGAAACCAGGTCTTTTCTGGGATTCAGAGCTTGCTGATTAGATCACATTGGCAGGCTTCTATGGCCCTGTGGGCCCCAGCAACCCCCACCAGTACACTAGGCCTTTTCTGCTCCGCAGGTGTTGGAGATAGATGCTCAGGATTGCAAGGCCTGTTATGCCCGTCACCCCCTGCTATTCCCCAGCCCGGGATCCGTTTCCCTCTGCTGGGATTGAAGATGTGGGTCACCACTTCCTGCCTAACCTAACCCTTGTGTGTGAGTGTGTGTGTGTGTGTGTGTGTGTGTGTGTGTGTGCACGCGCACGTGTTTCTAAGACAAGGTTTGGCTGTTTAGCTCTAGCTGTCCTGGAACTCACGTTGTAGTCCAGGCTGGCCTCGAACTCAGAGATCCACCCGCCTCTGCCTCCTGAGTGTTGAGATTAAAGGCAGGTGCCACCACCTTCCCGCCTTTAGGTATGCTTTGTTGCTCTTTTAAATCACAGGTTTTAGCCACTTCCCTACAACCGCTGCTGTTGGAAGCTCTGCACCAACAGCTGTAAGCAAAGTTTTGAAGAATCTGCAGCACGTGTAACGTGCTATGAAAAGCCTGCGATCGCCATTGAGAAGAAGCCGCAGGTACTGCTAACACCGCAGCAGCTAAGCGCTCAGAGGACGCATAGTCGTTTCAGCAGGAGACTGTATGAATTGACAACCCACCCCGCCCCCCTCCGTTCCCAGGGACTCCCTGGTTTAAGGGCCTTTGCCACTTTATAGAAGCATCAATTATAGAAGCGCAGTTATGTAAAAACAAGAAAAAGCATAAAATAAGGACTTTCTGGTTTATCGTATTTGTGTGTGTCTCTAGAACTGATAAACAACCACTTTGTGTCTACTAAGTACAACTAGAAAAATGTGTAACTCTTTCAACCGGAAAGCAAGAGGAAGCCAGTCCCAGCGCTGAGGCAGGAGGGCAGCCAGGACGACGAAAGTAAGTTCCGAATCAGCTTAGGCTGCATACAGGGTGAGACATCATCATTTAGGAAAAATAAATAAATAATGAGAGAGAGAAAGAGAGGGGAGAGGGAAGAGGAGAAGAGAGAGGGGGGAGGGGAGAGAGAGGGGAGAGAGGGAGGGAGAGGAGAGAGAGAGAGAGAGAGAGAGAGAGAGAGAGAGAGAGAGAGAGAGAGGAGAGAGGGATCTATGCAAGGGTGTTGGCCAAGACTTCTCCTTGCCCCTTGCCCGTGACAGAAAAGCAGGTAGAGTCGCTGAATCAGCCCCGACTCTTGGAAAAAGGCGAAGACCCTGATCACGTGATCCCTACTCTGTTTCATCTCTGATCCTTTCCGCAGAGTGCTTTAACTCTAAGTAGTCAGTCCCGCTGCTCCACACTTTCTTTCCTCATCTGGGGCTCTTGACTCAAATGCCCGGGTTCTCCCTTCGCGGGACCCTACGCCGCTGATCGCCGGCTTAGAGCAGGGCGCAGAAACCCCTAGAGCCTCAGGCTCTGGCCGCGGAGATTAGCAGATCTCGGGGAGGGATGCTCGTCAGCTGTGCCCGGGGCGCAATCACAGGTCATCATCACCATCATCATCATCACCTGGGATAGGGGCGCCACATCGTGCCGGAAGGCACGTGCTCCGTTCCACTCTCCACTTGGCCAGGACTCTCCACCGCGGCCACAGTTGAGAATGGCGGCCCCACATTTTATTAAGGCGTCCCGCCCTCACAGTTGTCAGTTCATATTCAGAGTTCCCAGATTTTAGAGTAGGGCGGAAATTGGTCAAGCCCACTACAGTCGCTTGGCCAAATTTCCAAAATAAGTAGTGAAGATGATAATGGTGTAAAACAAGCACAACCCCCCGACCGCGGCAGGACTCGAACCTGCAATCTTCTGATCCGAAGTCAGACGCCTTATCCATTAGGCCACGCGGCCGCCAGCGAGCCTCTTCTTCTATGTAGCTTAAAGCATTAAAACCACTTCAGACCGCTCCATCTTCTGCAGGCGGAGGGGAGGATTGCAGGGCCCGCCCGGAAGTCCCTCTCCCACCCCCGCGGGCGGGCGGCTCCATTGGCCGCGCTCCGATTGGGCACCTGGGGAGTCTCCCGCCTGCCTCTGGGTAGCCGCGGGACCTCGCTCGCGCACTGGGCCAGTTGCGGCTGCCGACGAGACCACACGCCACTCGGAGGCTGCTGCGTGGGCCGCTCGCCTCGGACGCCGCGTCGTCACTAGGGCCGTGGGGCCGCCGCAGGACGAGAGGCGCGGAGCAGAGCGAGGTTTCCGGCGGGCTCCGCAGGGGGAGGCCGGGCGAGGCGGCGCAGCTGCTCCGTCTTCTGCCAGGGGACGCGGCCCGGAGCAGGGCGGAGGCCGGTGCCAACGCGCCTCGGCGGCGGCGGCGGCTGCAACGACTTCCCCGGTGTCCCGACGCGCGGGGGTGGCCGCCGACGCCCCGAGCGAGGCGCCCTGAGCCAGCCCGGGGGTGGCAGGGGGCGGCGGGGCTGTGGCCCGCCCGGAGGGTTCGAAGCCGGCCGCTAGGCCCTCGAGCCGCCGTCGGTTTGGGGCTGGCGGCGTCTGTCTGCCGAGCGCCAGCTGGGGCCGGGGCGGCGCGAGGATTGCGCCCTCTGTCACTCCCGGCAGCTTTGCCCCGTGACTTCTGGAGACCTTAACCCCGTTTTCCGGAGGAGGTCGGGACCTAAAGAGCTTGCTTGCCCAAGGTCACGCAGTTGGAGAGCCGCGACTCTGGTCTGCGTCTCCCTAGTCCAGCATCTCCGGCGGCTCCTCCACGTCCACTGATGAGCCTGTGTGGCTCTTCCCGCCGGAGGGGCAGTGCCATTTCTTAAGGTTGTTGGAGGCGTAGCAGAAAAACGCACCTACACCCCTCTGGCCTTTTGGCTAAGATCAAGCAAGCGGAGAGCGTGCTTGGCAGGCGGCAAATGTCTCACGAGTGATAAGCCGTGGGTACAAGACAAGACACTTGTAATAACACTCTGTCATCTATCTCCTTTAGGATTTGTGTGAGGAAGGCAGGCATGGTGAGACCCATTTCACTGCCAGGAACACAGAGAGGGGACGCTTCTCTCTCTGAGTCTTTCGGCCAGTAAAAGCAGTCAAGCTGGAGCCCAAGGCCAGGAGTCCCGACCCACAGCGGGGGGCTCCCTGCACCCACCATGAGCCGCCTGCTCTGGAAGAAGGTGGCGAGCAGCGGGATGGGCTCGGGACCAGTTCCAGCAACCGGACGCAGGGTCTCCAGCTCCGTCCTCGACCCCGTCCCCGGCGACGGGCCGCCGCGGTCGCAAGTGCCCTCTTCGGAGGACGGGCAGCTGCGGCTCAACCCTTTGCTCATCCAGATGCTGTCGAGAGGGCTGCACAAGCAAATCTTCGGGTGCGGAGGGGAGAGGCCCGACGAGGCCGCGGTGCAGCGCAGCATCAAGCACCTGCAGAAGCACGGGCTCTGGGGGCAGCCGGCCACGCCCTTGCCAGACGTGCAGCTGCGCCTGCCCCGGCTCTACGGGGGCAACCTGGACCAGCACTTCCGCCTCCTGGCCCAGAAGCAGAGCCTGCCTTACTTGGAGGCGGCCGCCTCGTTATTAGAGGCCCAATTGCCCCCCCAGCCCGAGAGCTGGGCCTGGGCGGAGGGCTGGACCCGGTACGGCCCCGAGGGGGAGGCCGAACCCGTGGCCATCCCCGAGGAGCGGGCCCTGGTGTTCGACGTGGAGGTCTGCTTGGCAGAGGGAACCTGCCCCACTTTGGCGGTGGCCATATCCCCCTCGGCCTGGTAAGTGGAGGTTTAGGAACATGGACCTATCATTTATAGGGGGCCCAGCTAAATGGTTTGGTTCAGCGAACAGTTTCTGAGTTCCTGCTGTGTGCTCATTTAAGGACTGCTGGCGTGGTGAACTAAACCCCTTAATCCTGCTTTTGTGGGGCTCACTGTGGTGGAAAGATACACAGGCTCTGGACAACGCCCAAGCGAGGGTCAGGTGTCATGCAGAGAATCGGTGTTGTGTTTGAGACAAAGAGACCGTTTAAGATGACCACGAGTTTGTGCCTCAACCCCTGACCCCTAGGAGCTTCTGTGACAAGTCAGTCTGAAAAGTATTTGGATTTGGGGATGCCGATGGTTATTTTGGACAGGAAGATGTTTTTCGGTGGGATTGTTCTAGGCAGTTTAAAATGCTCTGCGTCCCCAGTGTATTCCAGAAATGCCAGACCAAATCCTGTTCAGTCAACCTTTCCAAATGACCCTGGAGGTGGCCTAGTCTTGACCGCCCCCAGCTGAGACATACAGTTTTCTTACAGGTAGACAGTTTGGTCCCAAACAGGAATATCCAGTCTCTCTTTTCTTTCTAAATAACTTTCTAAGTGCTACCCACGTCTCTTTTCCAAGCAGTGATGGCGGTACTGTCTCTCCCCTTCTTTATTCTTCGTTCCAGGAGTAAGATACTGTTTACAGCCTTAAGGCTTTCAGGCATGGCCAGCAAAAAAGTTGGCAGTTTCTTTATTCCTATTGGAGGCTACATCTTTGTAAAGAAAGCTGCGGAATGTTGTGTGTGCAGTTGAAAGTGGTGAAAGCATGGCTAAATAGATGAGGTAGGCACCCGTGGTTGGAGAGCACGTCTAGATTGCTTCGCCTTGATGTCGTGGAAGTCACAGTCCCATCCCCAGTGCTTCTGTCACCCGATGGCCAGAGTCAAGGGATCGCCAGCCATCAGGTGGAAAGATAAAGTCGGCTTTGCTGGCTGGAAGGAAACCAGTGACAGTCAGGTTTTTTTGGACAGTTGGTCACTTTTGGACAAGTCAAGTCCCTGTTCCTCTTCCTCCGCCTTCCTCACTTCTTCCTCTTCTCCTTCCCACTCTGCCTTCATTCTCATTCCATTTGACCAGTGGTGCTGGGGGCCTTGCTCAGTGAAGGCCTCACGCAGAGACCTTCCTCCTGGTGGTCTGACTATCGGGGTTGTGGCTGGTGCCTCACGAGCTGTCCACATTGAACCTGGCAGCTGCGCCCCACGGTTTATAGCCTGACCAGCTCATACTTGGAGGAGTCTCCCAGAAGGTAGCTTCCTAAAGGCTTTTGGTAAGGGATTATCTGCGTGAAGGGATACCACCCAGGCCTTTGGCATTTGAGAGTCCAAGGAGTTTAGTATTGATAGCATGGGTTCCAGCTCCTCTAATTTTGACTCCCTCCGCCTTTTTTCTATTTTGTTAAATCACAAATAAGTTTGTAATAAGATGGCTTCACGAACAGCTGCAGGCCTGAGTCTAGACACCAGTCTGGCTTTTGCTAACTAAAGTCCTTGTCATCCTTATAGCTTTGAGTAGCTGCCTTCTGTTGTTTCAGAGGACTTTGATCAGCCGGGGTGAAAGAGGAAGGGTTCCAGCTTGAGTGCCTTATGCAGTCCCGCCGTGGAGTGCGCCTTAGACTTTGCTGGCTTTACAGCAGCTTAGTTTTGCAGATCGCGCCTGTCTTCCCCAAAGGTTGTAGGGAGCACCGTCAGAGCTGTGTTGTCTCCTGAGTGGCCTCGGCCTTTGGAATAGTGGTGGCTCGTGGCAGGCTTTTGTCAGTGGCCGTTCTTCCCACTTTGCCTTGGGATCTGGAGCTGACTAACCATCTCCTGAGTTAGTGTCAGCGCCCCCCCCCCCAAAAAAAAAACCAGCGCTCATCTTGTCTCTCCCACACCCACTCTGCACGTGTACATACGTCCTCTCATCATGGTGTGCTCCGTGGTATCTCACCCAGGGTGTTGCTCCTGGAGACTGTGTGATTTGTTTTTTCCTTCCGAATCTGTGCAGACGGCGGATATCTTACCCTGTGTGTGTCTGCAGCATGTGTCATTGTTTTTCTTTGCTGCCATTTTCAGTTAAAAAGTTCTTCACTCTCGGTCTTATTGCCACTCTCTCCTTTATTAGCACTTGGAACACTGGCTATTCTGTGCTTAAAGACACAAGGGGTTGGTCATACCCATAAAGGCCTCAGAGCTAGCTGCAGACTCAGCCAGGGCCTGCATGCCTTCCTGCACATGGCACCCGCTACCGTAGCATCTAGCGCCTTGTTAGTCTGTGGGATTGGATAGTAAAGAAGCTTTCTAACTTCTCTCCCCAGTGACCCCTGACTTGTGTGAGTGAGTCGCACCCCTTGGGGATCTGGCATGTCGTGGGTGGTGTGGAACAGAAGTCTTCTCCTTCATGGTAAAGCTGCCCACTTGTCTCCTTCAGGTATTCCTGGTGCAGCCGGCGGCTGGTGGAAGAGCGTTACTCTTGGACCAGCCAGCTATCGCCGGCTGACCTAATCCCCTTGGACATCTCTGCTAGTGCCTGCAGCTCCACCCAGCAGGACCGGCAGGAACAGTTAGTGGTGGGGCACAATGTTTCCTATGACCGAGCCCATATCAGGGAGCAGTATCTGATTCAGGTAAGGTTGTAGGAATGGCAGGCTTTGGCACAAGTTGGTCTCAGCCCTGTCTCCTTTGCTAAGGGTTTTGGCTTTTCAAGACAGGGTTTCTCAGTGTAGCCTTGGCTGTCCCGGAACTCACTCTGCAGACCAGGCTGACCTTAAACTCCCAGAGATCCGCCTGCCTCTGCCTCCCAAGTGCTAGGATTAAAGGTGTGCACCACCACCACCCAGCTTGCATTGGTGTTTTGCTGTGGGTGTTGGGTCCCCTGAAACTGGAGTTATAGATAGTTGTGAGCTGCCATGTGGATGCTGGGAATTGAACCCTAGTCCTCTGGAAGAACAGTCAGTCCTCTTAACCCCTGAGCCATCTCTCCAGCCCCAAGCATTGCTTTCTTGATGACCGTTTCCTCCTGCTTTGCAGCATCCTCAGAGACTTCTGTTGACCAGCTGCTGACTCCCCAGAACAGAGATGAAACAGTTTAGTGTGGTGTCTGAGACTGTTGAGGCAGATGACCCGTCTCTTCCCTAAACGGTGCAGGGAGTTCCATCTCAGTGTTTTAGCATAGGACTAGAAGTTGTTCCAGAATAAAAATGGCTCTTTTTGTGGCATTTTAGAGCTTTTGAGGGCTCCGAGTCAGAGCCTGGGCCACAGCCTGCCCCATTCATTAGTGCTCAGTGTGATCTCCTTAACATCTCTAAGCCTCAGGGGGTTTTGTTGCTGTTGTTTTGTTTTGTTTTTCTGTAAAGGAGCTCCCTTGCTGCACCTTTAGGAGAGTTTGACTAGCACAGGTGTCAGACTGATAGAAATACCCGGTGTGTGGTAGTGATAGTTCTTAGATTGTAAAACACTTTTTCTTTGAATCTTCATAACAGGCTAAGGTGACAGGCAGGGCAAGGAAGTACCCTGGCAGCGCCCTTAGCCTGGCATTTAGGGCCCTAAGGCACAGCCTTGTTAACTTGTGAGGGGCCAGGATCAGAGCTGGAGCCTGGCGCATAGCTTTGAAGGTCTTGTTTAGCTCCTCCCCCCCCCCCCCCCCCAGCTGCCCAGAGTTGTTGCTGGAATCTGGGAGGATGCGCTTGTGTATTTGAACTGAGCCAGTTCTGCACATTCAGGAGTTTGGGGGGTCTCTTGCAGGTGTTGGGACAAGCACGGAACTTCTGTGTTTTGTGTTGGATTAAGAGTTAATATGGGGCTGGGAATCAACACCACTGAAGCAGTGGGCAGCTAGCGCCTCTGTTGCAGCCTCTCCTCTCCCGCCATCCCTTTAGGGCTCCCGCATGCGCTTTCTGGACACTATGAGCATGCACATGGCCATCTCCGGGCTGAGCAGCTTCCAGCGCAGTCTGTGGATGGCAGCCAAGCAGGGCAAGCACAAGACCCGGCACCCCACACATCGAAGTCAGAAGTCTCAGAGGAAAGCCAGTGGCCCAGAGGTGAGAGTGCGCTTGGGACCGCCCTGAGAGGTGCTGAGGTCTCTGGTCTGCTTGCTGGGCTGAAGCCAAGCTGACCTCCCTTTGGTCTCTCAGATCTCATCTTGGGACTGGATGAACATCAGCAGTGCTAACAATCTTGCAGATGTGCACAGCCTTTATGTGGGGGGGCCTCCCCTTGAGAAGGAGCCTCGGGAACTGTTTATCAAGGGCACCATGAGAGATATCCGGGAGAACTTCCAGGTATGGTGTTGGCACAGAGCTCCAGGTACATGGGCTCTGACTGACCAGCAGCTGAACTTGGGGAGATACAGCTGCTGGGTCTGCCCCTGAGACGTGACAGTGGCACTAGGTGCTTGTCCCACTTCCCAACAAGTTCCTGTCACCTTGTGCTAGGATCTGATGCAGTACTGTGCCCGTGATGTGTGGGCCACCTATGAGGTTTTCCAGCAGCAGCTGCCACTCTTCTTGGAGAGGTGAGGGAGAGCCAGGTGAACTCCCTGGGTGTGGGGAGGTCCTGACCAATCCCACTGGAATCGGGCTGGTCACTTAGCTCTGTAGGCTGGCAGAATGGAGCCCTTTGTTCAGTGGTAGCCATGAGGGCCCTGGACTCTGGGTTTCTGGAGTCCTAGGGGCTCGTCTCATGTGTGGTCCCAATTCCCTGTCTGTTTTTTAGTGAGTCAGTCTGATGATGTAGTCATGGTGATGTTATTCACCCAAGACTCAAACCTTGGCTGCTGTATCCTCACTGACCTTAGACAAGTAACCTGGTTTCTGTGAGCCTCTGTTTTCATCGAGAAATCCATACAGATGTACTGCTCTCCTGGTTGTGGGGTCATAGGCCGTCATTGGCGTGTGTGGGATAGTCACAGTGCCTGACGCGGGCTTGTCATCCTTTTTTTTTCTCCTATCATTTTCATACCGCCCCTGAAAAGGGGATGTTATTTTCATGGTACAGGTAAAGGGACTGAGGCCCAGAGAAGTCAGGTGACCGATGCAGGCTGGGTAGCAGTAAAGCTGGGTGCAAACCTGTCCAATTTTAGAGCTTTGCCACAAAGCTGGCTGGGTTGAGCTTGTCAAATTGTCTTAGGAATTGGGCCCAAGCCTTGCCTTTTGTGGTCATTTATGGAAGCCCTTGGTTTCTGTCCCCAAGGTGCCCCCACCCAGTGACTCTGGCTGGCATGCTGGAGATGGGTGTCTCCTACCTGCCTGTCAACCAGAACTGGGAGCGCTACCTGGCGGAGGCACAGAGCACGTATGAGGAGCTCCAGCGGGAGATGAAGAAGTCGCTGATGGATCTGGCTAATGATGCCTGCCAGCTGCACTCAGAACAGAGGTAGTCGGGTCCTGGGCCAGGCAGGGGACGGGCAGGCAGGAGGCCTGGATTTAGTTCAGCCTTAACCCTTGCCTGGTGGACTGGCTCTGCAGGTACAAAGAAGACCCTTGGCTCTGGGACCTAGAGTGGGATTTGCAGGAGTTTAAGCAAAAAAAGCCGAAGGTGAAGAAGCTAGCCTCACGTTTGCCCATCGAGGGAGCTGGGCCCTTTGGGGAGCCTACAGATCAGGAAGGTAGGAAACTTAGGTGGGAGATGGGACAGGGTGATCTCTGGGACAGTCCTAGGACCCAGGGTGTCCTTGGAAGGGGTTACTGTAGTCTTTGACCTATGAGTCCCTTCTGGTCCTTACCTCCTGACTGGCACAGATCCTGGACCACCCAGTGAGGAGGAGGAGCTTCAGCAAGATGTCGTGGCCCGCACCCGTTTACAGCAGCTGAAGAACACCACGGACCTCCTGCCTAAGCGACCCCAGCACCTTCCTGGACACCCTGCGTAAGACTCGTTCTCTCCAGCATACACCTGTCTTGCATGATTGTCAGGGCGCTCCCTGTTTGGCCTCGGCATCATTTCACCTTCCATTTCTGCTCAGTTGTGTTTACTCTGACCCCAGTGGCTTCCTGGACACTGTCTGCACAGTGCATTTGAGCCCCTGCCGTGTGTATGCTCCCTGTGGTAGCTGCGGGTAGCTCATCTCCCTTCTAGGGGCAGCAGGTGTGCAGAACAGCCAGTGCCGCTGACTGATGAGACTTAGCGCGTCTGTCTAGTTTAGAGGCCATTCTCTTGGGCCTGTGGAAATAAGAGGCAATTTCCTTGTGGAGGTGCCCTTTGCTGGTGTCTTAGAGGCAGAGGTGAGAAAAAGAGCAGCCATAGCAAACAGTGGTGTGGCCTCATGGTACTTATGTGACCCTGAATGCAGATGCCTTGGGTATGTGTGCTAGCCTCACTTTGGTCTCAGAATTGTGTGTCTACAACAGCAGGAGTTCTTGTGGGTAGGAAGGAAGAGCTGTTCTTCTGCTTAGAGATTGCGTTGAGCCTGGAAAGGAGCTTTGGCTGGAGGATGCCAATGAGACACATGGGGTTTGCCTTCTGAGATAGCTTGAATAAGTCTAGGAGATACCAAATAGGTTCAAAGCCTCCCAAAGGAGAGTCACCAGAAAGACTGGAGACCTTGGAAGGTGGGTAGGGCACATCATGGAAGAGAGACCCTTCTTTACTCCTCCTTAGTGGGACACTTTTTTTTTCCCTGTTGGGGGAATAGGTGGTACCGGAAGCTCTGCCCTCGGCTAGATGACCCTGCATGGACTCCAGGCCCCAGCCTCCTCAGCCTGCAGATGCGGGTCACTCCTAAGCTCATGGCACTGACCTGGGATGGTTTTCCTCTACACTATTCTGACACCCATGGCTGGGGCTACCTGGTGCCTGGGCGGCGGGATAATCTGGATGAGCTGCCCGTGAGCTCCACTGGAGAGTCAGCTGGGCTAGCCTGCCCCTACAGGTAAGATTCAGGTTCTGGATCCAGTAGCTTCCCGTACTAGAGTACCCAAGGTCAGCTCCAGCTGGTGGGAAGTGCTGTGGGTCAGGTGTCTGGGTTCTAGTTCTTTCTCCCGTGGGTCCTCTGACCCTCAGGACCTCAGGCTCGCTGTTGAGGCACAGCTGCACAGCTGCTTTCACAGTAAAACAGAGGGAGGGTTTGGATGTGGCTGGGAAGGGGTAAGCTTGCTGTTTTCCTTGGGTAGAATTTGGGTGTTCTTTATGTACCAGACAGTGTGTTACTGAGCATTCTGCAGGCATCTAAGCAGCTCCACGGGAAAAGAGTTTTACTTCTATTTATTTATCTATTTGTTTTTGAGACAAGGTTTCACTTTAAAGCCTAGGCTAGCCTGGAATTCACTAGACAAGGTTTCATTCTGAAGCCTAGACTAGCCTGGAATTCACTAGGCAATCTAGCCTCAGCTTTTTTTTTTTTTTTTTTCAAATTATCATTACTATTTTTATTTTTACTTATGTAACTGTTTGCGTACCACATGTATGCCTGGTACATAGCAGAGGTCAGAAAAGGGTGTCAGATCCCCTGAAACTGGACCATGCGTGTGCTAGGAACTGAACCTGTGTCCTCTGGAAGAGCAGCGGGTTCAGAGTGCTCTTAACCACTGAGCCAACTCTCCAGCCCCTTGCCTCAGCTTTTCAACTGCTAGAATTATAGGTATGAGTTACCACACGGGCTTTATTTATTTTTTTAGTTTTAATTTTTTAATTTCATGGTACTAGAGATTGGAATCTGCCCTCGTGCACAGGAGGCAAGTGTCTTCCAGGCCTGGTATCCACATTTATAACTAACAAGGGCCTGGAGAAGCTGGCTGCCCTGTTTGAGGCCACAAACCCTGAACTTTGGGCTAGCAGGTGTTAAGGAGAGGTCAAGGTATTTAAATGGCCCAGTCCTGGTTCCATAGGACAGCGGGGTCACTAGTCAGGCTTTTCAGGTGGAAGGGACCGAGGTGGCCTTGTTCTGCTGAACCCACGGGGGAGCCTCAGTCTCGGTTTTCCCTGCTGCTTTGTTTCCAGAATTCTCAAGCACAGAGGCGCTGGAACTTGAGTCAGGCCAGTTACTGCACCCCAGACTGTCACAGTGCTAAGTCATTTGGGTTGTTCGTTGTGTTTAAAATCCAGAGAAATTGCTGTCTTCTCCCTCAGAGCTGATGTGAGATGTAAAGAAAGGGACTGACCCACAGAACACCCCAGCAAGCTGCCTGGCCTGAGCAGGCACCAGTAACCAGCAGTTGTTTTTCTCCGCCCAGAGCCATCGAGGCCTTGTACAAGAAGCACTGTCTTGAACAGGGGAAGCAGCAGTTGCAGACTCAGGAGGCGGAGCTGGCAGAGGAGTTCTTAGTCTCCGACAGTAGTGCCATGTGGCAGACGGTGAGGATGTGCTCTTGGCCTGCTGTTTTCCTAGGAAATGGGGTACCTTTTGTGTGGGAGCTGCCGCGGTTGCTCATCTTAGACTGGACTGATCTGGTCTGAGTTCCCTTGAGGAAAGGGCTGGTGGAGTCAGGCCTACAGCTGCCCGCCTCTCTAACCCCTGATTCCTGGCCCCATTCAGGCAGAAGAACTGGGCTGCTTAGATGTGGAGGCTGAGGCCAAGATGGAGAATTCATTGCTGGGTCAATCCTTAACACTGGTAAGCAAGACACCTGTTCAAGTTCTCTGGGAGGTAGTGGATGTCTGGAAATTCCCTTGCTCATAGTTCCTTCCCGCCAGAGTTCACGAGGTCTTGGGTTTGGAGATGCTCCCCTGCTCCCCTCTGGTCCCTTAGGTGTAGGGAGACCAAAGAGGAAATGAAATGTATGACTTCCTGTCACTTTCCAGTTTGCCTGCTTGGTTTCAGGCCCTTTTCCCATCCCCCTACCCCCAGCCCTTGCTGAAAGCAGGTGCTAAATAAAGCAGGGCCTGATCTGGGTATGTGCTCCCCCCCCCCCCAGCCTGCTGCTTGTGTCCCCAAAACCAGCCAGCCCACTTACCACCATGGCAATGGACCTTATAATGATGTGGATATCCCTGGTTGCTGGTTTTTCAAGCTGCCTCACAAGGTATGTGCTCTGGTTTGTGCCTGCCTCGTGTTCTCACTGTGGTTAAGGCCCAGAGTAGGGTGCTGGGGTCACTCAGACCAGGAGGCAGCTTTTTTGTGGGATTGACAGTAGTAGTGGAGCAGAGTGTGACTTGGGGCAAGGTTCATCTCTGGTGCTTACGTTTTCTTTTGAAAATTGAATGGTGAGAGGCATCCCAGTGGGATCAGTTTGACATGGACATGAATCGATGTCTGACATTGTATCTGTCATCTCGTAGCTTCTCTTGGCTGTTGATACTACTTTTGTATGATTATCTTAGCATGTGTGGGTATGCTCTTACGTATGTGCAAGATATAAATTGGGAATTGACCTATTTGCTGGAGGTTCTAGGTTCTGTTGGGGAAGGCCTAGTGTCTGTGTCAGCTAGTGGTCTGCCACCTGTCACCAATCCTGCCTTCTTTGTCCTCTACAGGACGGTAACATCTACAATGTGGGAAGTCCCTTTGCCAAAGATTTCCTGCCCAAGATGGAGGATGGCACCCTGCAGGCTGGCCCAGGAGGTGCCAGTGGACCCCGTGCCCTGGAAATCAATAAAATGATTTCTTTCTGGAGGAATGCTCATAAACGCATCAGGTAGGCCAAAGTGGGGTAGCAGGAGGTGTGTCTGTGTGGCTGTCAGGTGCTGCACCCCACGCCTCCTTTCCTCCCATCTTCTCCGCTGTTGCAGTCCAGCTGTAGTTTAGAGGCTTAGCTGTTTGTTCGGGTGACATGGATCTTGGGCATGTTTCTCTGATTATGGAGAGTGCTGTGGTAGGACTTCGATGGTTCTTCCCAGCTCCCATTAAATCTCCTAACCTAGCTACTGGAGCCATGGGTTGTCAGTAAAGACCTTGGAGTTATCTGTAACCTGTGTTAGGGTTTGAAATGAATTCATCTCAAAGGTATTCCAGATGGTTGTAGTCACAGCCATCTGTGAGGGGTTGGTAGTGTGCCCTGACTGCAGAGAGGCCGTGGTAGCAGGGGGAGGGTCAGAGCTGCCTTCAAAGCCTCACCACTTCCCAGATTCTTCTGTGAGGCCCAGAGCCCACCTGAGTAAGGTTAGTGAGAAGAGAGTTGATGCCAGGCCTCAAGGGAACCCAGTGTCCCTGAAGCTGGTCAGATACAAACGCTGGTGACAGCGCACTGAGGTGGATTCTGCCTGCCATGTCTGCGCTGAGCTTCGCCTTCTTGTTCTACAGCTCCCAGATGGTGGTATGGCTTCCCAGGTCTGCTCTGCCCCGTGCCGTGACCAGGTACGGCTTACTGAGTGGTTATGGGGAAGAGAACTGAGTGGTGTGAGTCTTTGGGCCAGAGCAAGCTGCTGACACTTGTCTGCTTCTCCATCCCAGGCACCCTAACTTCGATGAGGAAGGCCGCTATGGGGCCATTTTGCCCCAGGTGGTGACTGCTGGCACCATCACCCGCCGGGCTGTGGAGCCCACTTGGCTCACTGCCAGCAATGCTCGGGTACATGTCCTCTCTGCTCCTGGCTTCTGTCCTCCTCTCTTAGGTCTCGGGAAACTACCTCAGAGCCTTTGGTTTAGTAAGGGACATGGGAAGAAAACTAAAGTTGTACAGGGCTGTGGCTCAAATCTGACTCCATGTCATTCATCCTTCGGCAGATGTGTTTTAGGTGCCTGCCGCGAGCTAGACAGTGCCAGACATAGTGGCCACAGCCATCACTGAGTTCAGATGAGCCAAGTTGGTGGGGTGCTGGCATACAGTTTTAGGGTTTCTTTATTTTTTACCCTGCCCACAACGGGCCATCTCTGCACAGAGTCTGGGATTAGTGCTGTGTGCCTTTCTCTAGTCTTTCTTTGGGAAAGAGCCAGTGATTTGTCAGCCCTGAGCTTGGGAATCCAGGGTAGCGAGTTGCCTTGGGCTTCTAGGTGGGCCTGACCCCACTCTTCCTGCAGCCTGACCGAGTAGGCAGTGAGTTGAAAGCCATGGTGCAGGCTCCACCTGGCTATGTCCTCGTGGGTGCTGATGTGGACTCCCAGGAACTGTGGATTGCAGCTGTACTTGGAGATGCTCACTTTGCTGGCATGCATGGTAAGCAGGACCTGTGGCTTGGGCAGGGGTGGGGCGGCAGAGCCAAATATTCCTGAGCTGCTCACTGTTGTCTGTTCTCCAGGCTGCACGGCCTTTGGCTGGATGACGCTGCAGGGCAGGAAGAGCAGGGGCACCGACCTCCACAGTAAGACAGCCACCACCGTCGGCATCAGCCGGGAGCATGCCAAAATCTTCAACTACGGCCGCATCTACGGGGCTGGGCAGTCCTTTGCTGAGCGCCTGCTCATGCAGTTCAACCACAGGCTCACGAGGCAGGAGGCAGCCGAGAAGGCCCAGCAGATGTATGCTGTGACGAAGGGCCTCCGCCGGTGAGTTCTTTCCCAGAACATTAGCCTGTTTTACAGCTTCTCTCCTTCTCCATCTCTCGCCCTCCCTTGAGTGCTCTCCCTCTAAACCTAGCTGCAGGATGGTTTAGCTTTAAGTGTAATGTCGTCTTACAGTGTAAAGCTGTACTTACTGTCATCAAGCGGTCATCCAGAGCTATAATTAATCTGCAATTGCTGTTGATCACTGAAGAAAGTCAGGACAGGAACTCAAACAGGGCAGGACCCTGGAGGCAGGAGTCAAGGCCATGGAGGGGTGCTGCTTACTGCCTTGCTTCCCATGGCTTGCTCAACCTGCTTTTTTGTAGAACCCAGGACCACCAGCCCAGGGATGCCACTGCCTACCATGGGCTGGGCCCTCCGCCATTGAGAAAATGCCTTACAGCTGGATCTCATGGAGGCCTTTCCTACTCCGTGATGACTCTAGCTTGTATCAAGCTGACACACACAGGACAGGGTCCTATGCTCATGGCTTTAGGACAGGAGTGAGCAGAGACAGGAGACAGGATGAAGGAAGAGAAACATGCAGAACTATGCAGAACTAGAGTGCAGGCTAGTCCTGACGGGAGAAGCCTTCTGTTTCCTCCTCCAGTGCCACATGCCATGTGCTCAGGCACTTCCCGCCCTTTTTGTAGTAGGCTCGGGTGCGCAGGAGTGGTAGTAGAGCGGCAGGTACACTGTGTAATGTCCCCACTAGATAGCTGGTAACTGTGGAAACCGTCTTAGTTAGGTTTCTGTTTCTTTTTTTTAAATATTTATTATGTGTACAGCATTCCTTCCATGTGTGCCTACAAACCAGAAGGGGGCACCAGGTCTCATTATAGATGGTTGTGAGCCACCTTGTGGTTGCTGGGAATTGAACTCAGGACCTCTGGATGAGCAGTCAGTGCTCTTAACCTCTGAGCCATCTCTTTTAGGTTTCTGTTTCTATGATTAACACAATGACCAAAAGTAATTTGGGGAAGAAAGGGTTTATTTCATCTTACAGCTCAACTCTCAGGTTTTCTTCCATCACTGGGGGACATGGATGAAGTGAAGAGGCCACGGAGGAATACTGTTAATATAATAATACTTGCTAAGCCTAGTTTTTACATAGTCTGGGACTACCTGCCTGGGGTGAGGCCACCCACAGTGGGCTCTACCTCCCCCTCCCCCCCAGTTCATTAATTTAAAAAAAAAAAAAAGCATCCCAGACTTGTCTGTACGCCAGTGTGATGAAGGCATTTTCTCAATTGAGGTTTCCCTTGTCTCAGATGACCCTAGTTTTTTTTTTTATCAACTTGATACACACTAGTCAGCACCCTCACTTTGAGAAAGACTGAAAGCTGAGGAACTGATGTAGGGTGTGGTGGCGACCGGATCTGACTGTTCCGAGCAGGTAGACCATGTCTAGGTAGGATTCATGTTGTGGTAAGAAAGACAGTAATGGAGCCAGGTGGTGGTGGAGCACACCTTTAATCCTAGCACTCGGGAGACAGAAACGGTGGGTCTGTGAGTTCAAGGCCAGCCTGGTCTACAGAGCAGTTCCAGGAAGGCTCCAAAGTACAGAGAAACCCTGTCTCAGAAAACAAGAAAAAGACAGTGATGGACGGAGGTTGGGCCTTAATTGTAGAAGTGAAGATATCACAGGAATTTAAATTGCAGCCTTAAACTGTGGGGAAGCCCTGATGCTTCTCCACCTGATAAAATAGGTGACATGGTTCTGGAACCCTTAGGAGCCTGGGGCAGTAGGAGTTAGCTGGGCTTGGCTGTCTTGCTTTTGGCTTCTCTAGGTTCCTTCACCCCTTTAGGGGGTCACTGTACTTTCCCTCCTTCTGTCTCCAGAACTAACAGAAGGCCGTTGTCGGTCCCTGGGCAGTTCAGTGTCAGACAAGCCCTGGAACAGTATGACCAGGAATGGCTTGAGTTTTACCCTTTATCGGGCTGACACGATACAGCCCAAGCCTTTGGGGACCCAAAAGCCTGAGTTTCTATGTTGTGCCCCTGCCTAGCTGCTGACTTTAGCAAGTCATTCAGCCTCTTGAACCTGTTTTCCCTGCTGAAGTTGGCCTTGGGGGAGAAGCATCACCAGGGGCTGTTTGGGAAACTGGGGGAGGGTGTGTTGCAGAGGAGACTGTTTAGTTGGAATGACATGCTGCTCCCCACAGGTACCGGCTCTCAGATGAGGGGGAATGGCTGGTGAGACAGCTGAACCTCCCTATGGACAGGACAGAAGATGGCTGGGTTTCCTTACAGGATCTCCGAAAGATCCGGAAAGAAGCATCAAGGAAGTGAGAACCTTCTCTGTTCAAGATGCAGGGACTGGTGTGGGCTAGTTTTTAGCATTGAGGTGCAGACAAAGCCTGACCTCATGGTTCTGTTCCCTTAGGTCACGCTGGAAGAAGTGGGAGGTGGCTGCTGAACGAGCGTGGACGGGGGGCACAGAGTCAGAAATGTTTAACAAGCTGGAGACCATTGCCATGTCTGACACACCACGTACCCCAGTGCTGGGCTGCTGCATCAGCAGAGCCCTGGAGCCCTCGGTCGTCCAGGGAGAGGTGAGCTCTCTTGTCACCCTTGGAGAGAAGGGGCGGGGCCCTGGACTGCAGCAGAGGGGGAGTGCATTTCCCTCACCAATGTCCACGCTCTCCCTTAGTTCATGACCAGCCGTGTGAACTGGGTGGTACAGAGCTCCGCCGTGGACTATTTACACCTCATGCTTGTGGCCATGAAGTGGCTGTTTGAGGAATTTGCCATTGATGGACGCTTCTGCATTAGCATCCATGATGAGGTCCGCTACCTGGTGCGGGAGGAGGACCGCTACCGTGCTGCCCTGGCACTGCAGATCACCAACCTTCTGACCAGGTATGTTGGGGCATAGGGCCCACTGAGCAGGTCTGCATTGTCAACTCAGAACTAACTGCTTTAGCCTTCCTTTTTTTTGTTTTTTTGAGACTGGGTTTCTCTGTAGTTTTGAAGCCTGTCCTGGTACTAGCTTTTATAGACCAGTTTGACCTCAAACTCACAGAGATCTACCTGCCTCTGCCTCCCGAGTGCTGGGATTGAAGGCATGCGCCACCACCACCTGTTGAATTGTATTTTCTTACACTAAAAATCCTAGTTCATATGGATGAGTTCAATATTACTATTTTACATTGATCTGCCACTCAGAACCGATCGATCTTGATAAGTACGTAAATAACAAATTTACAGTTCAGCACTGTGACCCATGCTCTCCCTGGGCTTGGGGTAGTGGTTATATTTAAAATCAGCACTTATTTCCCATATTTGGTTCCAATAACTGATATCCAAACTGGAGAAGCGTGTTGAGTCCCTAATTAGCCTTCGCCTTCACTTTCATGGCTTTGCTAAGTGTGGGTGACTGAAGCAGGAGAAACCTGCTCTGTGGGAGCGAGGAGCTGTCCCTGCAGCAGTGCATGGCTGAGAGCGCAAGACTGGGTCTCTTGCAGGTGCATGTTTGCCTACAAGCTGGGTCTGAATGACCTGCCCCAGTCAGTCGCCTTCTTCAGTGCGGTAGATATTGACCAGTGCCTCAGGAAGGAAGTGACCATGGACTGTAAGACTCCTTCTAACCCCACAGGGATGGAGAGGAGATATGGGATTCCCCAGGGTGAGCACAGTCTTTGTTCCTCATTTACATAGAACGGGAGGTGATTTAGAACTGTGGGCCCTGGGGAAGAAATTTACGTTTAATATGTGCCATATTCTAAAGTTAATGTGATACTCAAATCATAAAGGAAGCTGTTGCAGAAAGTGGTTCATAGTAAATGAAGAAAATGCTAGAATTTCAAAGATTAAGTCTATACTGGCCCATTTTTAAAACTACACCAGAAATGTTTAAAGATTTATTTTATAAGTCAAAGTGAAAGTGCATTCTTATCTTAGTATGTGTGCTAAAATGACAAAGTGGGTCAGAAAACTTACTTTCTATTAAAAATGTTACTAAGACAAGCTGCCGTTCCTGGCAGTTAGTCTCAGTGTTCCCACCCACTGTCTTTTTGACCCGAATATTCATACTTTCCTTTCTGAGCTCAGTCATAGTTGTGGATGCATCCTAACCAGTTTCCACTGTCTTCTAGGTGAAGCACTTGACATCTACCAGATAATTGAACTCACCAAAGGCTCCTTGGAAAAACCCTAGCTCCATCTGGAGGCTCCGTTATTTGCTCCTGTGGAGCTTCACTGGAGTGGTGCAGGTTCCTAAACTCAGGCTTTCATGTGCTTTTTGCAAAAGGCCATCCCTAGGCAGCAGCCATTTCTGTAGCAGGACCTGCCCAGAAGAGTCCTTCTGACTGAAGGGACATTCGGTGGGTTCAGGACCAGGACGCCGACATCAGTGCAGGCTGTATGACAAAGAGTACTGCCAGGCGCAGATGAAGCAGATGCCCCAAAGGTCACATTAACTCAGGCATATCTTCCTTTTCTTCTTGGCTGGTTCTCTGTTCTGCTCTGTGTGTGCTGGTGCACTGCCCTAGAAGGGGAGAACAGAACCTCGGGTGACCCTGCCCTACGGATGGGAATAAAAGCAAACACTAAGACTCCCGTATCACTCATCCTTCTCCTCTGCCTCCCAGCTGGTTGTTTAGATACCTCCATCCTTGTTTAGATACCTCCATCCTAAGTAAAATGGCATTTTTATAATCCCAGGATAGGATGAGAGAGGACTCAAGCACCACAGCGCTCCATGTGACCTTTCTAAGGAGACAGAGCTGGGAGAGATGTAAAGAATTCAGGATCAACTTTTCTGCTAAGCCAGAAATCCAGGTTATTTTACATAAACTTGCAATTTGAATGGATTCAGGCTAATGATGTTACTTCTAGCTTCAAACAAACCTAAGACAGAACCCTTCCAAAGGCAAGGAAACAGTGGGTTCAGATAATGAAGTGGAGACTCTTTAGGGAAGGGTGTAAAAGCCAGCCAGAATGCTGTAGAAACAGGACCTAGTGCAGGGCAGTTTGCCACTTTTCCTAGAAATATGTATGAAAAGTAGGCACTGACCTCTTCACTTTCATCTTCTGAATCCTCTCGAAGAACCATGTCGAGAATGTTGCCTTTGATCTTGAAGTCCCGAGAAGTACTTAGCTTCATGTGCTGCATCAGGTTTACCTGGGGCAGACAGGCACTTACTCAGGGACAGCTCAACGCACCCCAGTGTGTACCTGGAAGACCTTGAGTCCATCAGGTCAGAAGTGACCAGCACTGTGTTGCTGCCCGCCTTGGCCTTCAACAGGAAAGAAGTGGTGATGTTTTTACCTTGGATTTTTTCGATAGATGGATCAGAAACTTTTCATACTGCTCAATGGCAAACACAAGGTTAGGGATTGGCTTGGTTTCACGAAGAACTTTAGCCTAAGGGCAAAAGGACATTTAAATTTATATTTCAAGTTCAATAGCTTTTGAAGTTTTTCTCTAGTGTTCCTCAGACTTACATTCTTGAAACCCACTTTCTGACTGGGGAGTACGCTTGCATTGCTGGGCTTGTTCCCTCAAATGAGGATTGTCACTCAGGCTTCCTCCTCCTGAACCCTGGGATCACAGCATGTGCCACCATCCCACTTTAGATCCTCAGAGGCAGCTTCCCAGCTGCATATCGAGACCTGCCCAGTGTTTCCTGTACGATACACACGGTAACTTACTTAGTGGTCTTCTCGACGTTAGTTATTTTCAGTATTTAGTATTTCCCTTTAATACAGTGTGGTGAGGACAGGCCTGTACCTATACCTGGGCCTTTCTAGATCCTAAAAGGAACTGTTACAGCCACATTTCCTAAAGTACAGTAGCTTTCCTGCATTCACCAATTCTTAGATATCCCCCCCCCCCCCCCAACAGGGTACCTCTGTGTAGCCCTGGCGATCCTTGAACTCAGATCTGGCATTGCCACTACCGCCTGGGTAATTCTTAGGACTCTTTAGAGGGCACCTCTTACACAATTTTTGTCCAACAATAAGGCCCCCCTGCGTCTGAACAGCCAGGTAAGCAGCTTACCATGATTGTGCCCGCTGCAGCCTTCTCCTTCTCTGTGCACTTTGGGTTGTTGTTCCTCTTATTCTAAAGAAACAGAAACATTGTCTCATTCTCCGAATTCCTAGACTACAAGCTGTATCTGGGGAGCAGAAATATTGATGCAGTCCAGCTCCTGGATGTCTTCCTCTGGGGTGTGCTCTTGGAGGTACTGTGTAGAATTTGAGGGCAGGATAGCCATTGTATTCAGCTAGCACACATTTAAACAGTTAAAATGGACACTGTCAAGGTGGTAGCAGGAACAGGTGCTTTCCTGCTGGGCAGCTGTCTAAAAGGCTATGCAGATACAGTAAGTCTTCTTAGAGGTTACCATGCTTAGGAAGCGTGTAAAGGGTCACAGGGACACTTCCTGAGTTGTAGATTAGTGCGTAAGGCTCCTGGACAGAAAGGAGGAACCTGGTCATGGTGCACACCTTTAATCCTGGCACTCAAGAGGCAGAGGGATCTTGAATGAGGCCAGTCTGGTCTACGCATTTCCAAGAAAGCCAGAGCTACACAATAAATAAAACCCTGCCTGAAACAACCGTCAACGACAAAGTACTAACAGGACAAAAGAAAATCAAGACCTAAGTGAGGGGAGATGGACAAACCGCCCAGAGTTAGTGAAACAGTGCCCTATGCTATGATCTGAAAGATTTCAGAGGTACTTGGTATGAGAAAGTTAAAATCCTGGGAAATGGGGTAGAGTGTGAGGCCCTTATTAAGGAAAGGAAAAAGGAAAGCAGCTGTGGATAGACTTCACCTGACCATGTGGGAATTGAGCCATCTTCCCAGGTTTGTATCCAAGGGCATCCTGTAGAGACTACAAGTAAACCCTGTGCACTGCCCATAACTGCCGACTAGAAGAAGACCAAATCTTACAGCCAGGATAACTAAATCTGAGACAGAAACATCCTTAGTTTGCACATAGTTGAGAGCAGAACGCTAAGGGTTTTTATTGCAATCAAGGTCTAAAGCAGTGAGTGAGTGCACACAAAATGCGTCTCTATAATTCCCAGGTCAACCAATAGTGAACGAGGCTGTCAAACCATGAGGCAGAGCTAGTCCACCTGTTTGGAATAACATTTATGTACTCAAACCCAGAGAAGAGCTGTGGGCATGAAAGGGCCACTATTTGGCCCTCTACTATAGAAAATGTGCTGACCCCTGCTGTAGAGTCAAACTAGCTGGGGTTATGTCTCAGTCCTTTACTAGCTGTCTGTTTTCAGCCATTCAGTCAACCCCCCTAATATAAAGTATACTGAAGGCAGAAGCTGATGCATAGAACGATAATAGGTAAGGGCTAGGTGGTAGCTATCCTAATAAAAAACAGGACTTGGATTATAGGAGTCTGACAACTGTATTTCTAGCTATATCTATCCTGCCCAGTCATGTTACCTGATTGTTAATTGTTTGAAGAGCACTATTGAACATACAGTTGGAACTCTCAGAACTTTTAAAATGCTGGTGATCCAACATGACTCTTAAGAGAGGGAACATGAGTTGTTATTCTAGGATCCCCTTTCGGAGGTATCTCAGTCTAAGGATGCTTTATGAAATCTCTGTGGCTATATAAACATGAAGAATGATATGCTAGGCACAGTGGCACATGCCTTTCATCCCAGCACTTGGGAGGCAGGGGCAGGAGGATCTCTGTGAGTTCAAGGCTTCATCTATATAGCGAGTGCCAGGCTAGCCAGGGCTACAAAGTAAGATCCTGTCTCAAAAGAGGGAGAGGAAGAAGCTAGGTACAACAGAGCGGAAGCAGGTGGATCTCAAGTTCAAGGCCAGCCTGCACTATACAGGAGGACTGTCTCAAAAGCAAAATTGAAGATGGGGGGGATTCAAAACCTGAGTGGATGGATATATCCTATGAAGATAAAAGATTTGAAGGAATGGCATCCACAAGAAAGTATCTGAAGTGTGAGAGGACGCGCCTGCAAGCATTAAGAGAAAAAGACCAGGACTGACTCATTGCGCCAGCCCTCCATTAAGTCCTTTCTTGCCTCCAGATCACTTACTTGTACATAAGAAATGAAGGAGTAACACAAGGGCGTCAGATGAGAGCCGGACAGCTTCACCTGTACCAAAGGAGAAGGATATGAGTGTGACTGTAGCAATGAACTATTCCCCCACCCTTAGAAAAGCTGCTTTCAACTCACCAACTTTTCCACAGTGTTGGGAATTCCTCTGGAGCTCTGACACACCTGCAGACACTAACAAAGAATTCCTAGATTACCCATCAGCCATGGAGCACGTCTCATTGCTCTGACTACAGAGGAAAGGGAACATGGAGAGCCTGGCCAGACACACAGCTTCCCTTCCCTTCTTGGAGCACACAAACTTCCCAGACAACAGGCGACAATAGGTTTGCTTCTGACTTGGCCAGCTCAATGCTTTAAGACTCCTTCAGGCAGAGTTCTTAGAGCTAGGAAGTAAATCTTAAGTTGCTAGTAAAGAAGACAGGCTCCCGGGGTCTCCATCACAGTAGCGGCTGGAGCACAACAGCAGGGCACGTTCCAGAGAGGGCCGTGTCGTCTGTGCCTAGGTACTTAGTCTAGATCACTTACAGGGCATAAACTACGCAGTTCCCATCACCTGGATTCACTGAGGACCAGAAGTGGGTATGGTCATTCCCACCAGAGGTGAAATCCATCATGCCAGACAATGCTGACTTAAAGTACGTCTGCCCTGACCTGGGGAGAACCCCCCTAACTACTGATCGAATGAAAATGAAACTGTGCCAGCGTTGTGGCAAGAGCTGTGTTCTGGGGCACTCTGCACCTGGCCGGCGGGCACTGAAGGTAGGGCGGGCCAGATTATCTTCCAAAAACTCACGTATTTGACAAACGCTGTTAGGGTGCTGTAGATTTTGGACAGGTCCTTTAGTAAAGTGTCCACACAGCTGCCTGACGGCAGGGCCGTCTGCACCAGCTCATGGAAGAATGTAACCAGGGTCCCCAGCTGCATGATGATGGCTTTCTCCATGAGAGGACTTGACGGGACTGCTTGAGAAGAGGCAGCTTCTGAAGAGGAACGAAATTGATGCGGTTCAGTCTCCTCGTTAACAGTAAAGGAGAATTAAAGCAAACCACCTCAGGAAAACTAGTTTAAGGGCTCCACCTTATTACAATCCCCACCTGGAGTCACTTCAGCAGATAGGGTTTCTTGGTTCACTGAGCCCTTAATCTGGGCAATTAACCAGTCCACTTCTTCTAGGACTTTCTCGGCCTGACTCAGAACGAGTAACTGTGGAAGGAAAAGAGCGTGTGGCATGGTTCACATTGCTGGGGCAATAGCAAGCGCTGCGCCCACAGGGACCCTCCAGGCCCGAGGACAGAAGCCACTGTAGCACTCCTTAGGTGGATGGAGCTGGGCGGAAGGGACAGCAAGGGCTGTTTGCCACGGATCACATCAGCACTCACGCAGACAGTGGGGGCAGCTGTTCTCAGATTCACTACTGCAAAGTGGTTTGTCTTCTCTATCTCTATATCCTGGAAAGGGAGGGGCAAGACCTAAGACCAGTGCCTTGACCTCACTCCCCACACAGGATGCCACACTATACTTGCTGTGCTACCTGGTCTATGTCTCCCAGCTGCCCATGGATATCCTGGGACAAGTCACGAAGCAGGGTGACAGGACTCTTATGTAAGACATGCAGGCTGAAGAAGAGGCTCACCAAACTCTTACAAAATGAGGCATCCTCTAGGAGCAGGAAGGGAAGGAAGTGTGAGTCACTCATTGTTACGGCTTTTGCAGACTGGCCCGCTCTTGACGCTAAAGGGAACCCCTCTCTAACAGGTTTTGGTGATGATTCTGTAGAAAGCCGTCAAGAAGGGAGACAGGAAACTCACCCAGGCTGTATTCCTTGCAAATCTTAGACGTCCAGGATAACATCTGCATAAACTAAACAAAAGACCTTCAGTTGTTAAAACGGTGCTGGGTACGGTGGCACTTGGGAGGCAGAAGCAGGCAGATCTCGGTGAGTTGAAGGCCAGCTCAATCTACACACTGAGTTCTAGGCTGGCCAGGGCTACAAAGTCAGACTCTGTCTTCTTTTTTTCTATTAAATATTTTCTATCCATCAGTCTTCCCAAAACTCATTTTTTCTCAAACTCCCCAACCACACAATTCTGTTCCTTTCCCAGTTTTTTTTTTTCCTCTCTATACAAAACACATGAGGTATGAACGAATGAAGCTGTTTCAGTATGGGGTGAACTGTAGCTGGGAAGGAGGAGACAGGGAACTTTTCCCAGGCTAACCTGGATCTAGGACATTAGCCTCTGCCCTCCAATTCTCAAATGCAACCCCCCCCCCACCATAGGTGACAGTCTCTCAGGGAACAGCAGTTCCTGGGGGCAAGAGCCCACATGACAAGCCTTGGCCCCTAGAGCTTCAACAGGACAGGGTAGATATGGATGGATTGCTGGCTCCTATGGCATCCTTTACTGCCCTGTGGAGATAGTACTGTTGAAGAGATCCACCAAAACGGTCCTTCTCTCATTCTTTTTATGTGTGAACGCTCAATTGGATGGGCAATCTATATGTACACACACCTAACACATATATACATACAATCCATCTCTGCAGGTATTTCTACTTTGGGATTGTGGTCACACTCATGGCGTATCATTTGCTAAATTCTCCTCAAACTTTGCTTGTTCCCTACGAAATCCAAATGCTGAACTTCAGCTACCTTCACAATTAAAACTCTGTCATTTCAGAAGAGGCAGAAACATCAAGAAGCACAGGACTGAGAAAGAACCAACCATGCTAAAAAGGCTGAGGCCACCAAAGACAAACCTGTCTGATATAAACAGTGTTTATAGTCGACAAAACAAACATGCTCTTGACCTTCTCTGGCTGTATGTGCTCTGACAGAAACAATGTATAGGAAAAGACACACCCTACAGCTCCTTCAAAAACAGTTAGAGGGATACTTCTGTTTGATTTTTTTTTTAAAGTAAGCTGGCCTCAAACTTGCTATGTAGCCAAGGATAGCCCTGAGTGTACGGTCTTCCTTTGTGACAGGCATGCGCCATCACACCAGATTTATGTCTGGGAACCAGATGGAGGGCTGTGTACAGGTAAGCACAGGTCCTACCAAGCAGTCACAGCCTCAGCCCTAGCTGTATACTTTTAAGACGACACAGTTCTTGCCTTGTGAGGGGTCCTACCAGGGACTCAACAAGCACAGTTGCTACCTGAGCAGAGGAGGGCTCCAGCAGCCTGGACAAGGTGGAGAGAATCGCCATGAGCAGCAAGGCCTCTTTGCTGTTAAAATCTTCCTCTTCACTGCTCAGCAAGTTCAATAGGGACCTCTGCAAAAGGAGTGGATGCACACAGATGGGAGTAGGCATTTTGTACCAGAGAAGAGAGAGACATCTACCCAGAATGCCTCAAGGCTGGAACAGAAGGATTCAAAGCTCTGTAATCCCAAGGGGATAAAAATCGGGAAGGAAACCTGGAGTGAGCAGCAGTTTTCTGTTTCAACTATAAACTGAGCCTTCTCTTGAAAACCAGGGCCGTTTTTTGTCTTACACCCTGCAGCACACGGGGAACAAACTAGTTTCTGGTGGTCCTCATCTGCTTGGAGCTAGCATTCAGCCTCTGACCTTAAGGCTAGACCAGGCCCCAAACTCAGCTCCCCTGACGCCTGTGCTGACCGTGAAATCAGTCTGATTCGAGTATCCGTTCAGCAGTCTTCCTGACTACAGTGGTGCT
This sequence comes from Alexandromys fortis, assembly GCF_014885135.2. Lineage (NCBI taxonomy): Eukaryota > Metazoa > Chordata > Mammalia > Rodentia > Cricetidae > Alexandromys > Alexandromys fortis. The sequence continues at coordinate 4,392,121 of NW_026067965.1, forward strand.
CCCTACAGGAGCTTTACCTCTTCTGTCCCTGTCAGTGTTCCAGCAACAGGAAGTCCTGGGACACGGCAGGAACGTTAACCCATCATCTGTTAAAGAAACCCTGGCCATGGAACACACTGGTACTTGGACAGTTACAGGTAAGAAACGTCACAGGCTTCTGTTTTCCAGTCCAGGTATCCATGGACAAGGCCAAATTATACCATATAATCAAACCAAAAAACCTGCCCTGAGAGTTGGCTCCTTTCTCTGTCACCTTAGAAAGGATTCTCAGAGGCCCCGAGTTCTGCCTCCTGGATCCTCACTGGAGCCGTCCCAACATCTAAGGGCCGCCTCTTACTTCCTGTCTGACTCCTCCTGGAAGAGGCTAACACAACCGCTTTGCCAAGCTTCTCACCTGAAATTGCCGGATCTGGAATGTAGCTCTCTGAGTGACAGTGACACCTGCTTCTTCTCCCTCTTCTTCTGTGCCTGTGACATCTGGAAATGGAAAGAATCCTTTTTTCAAACTGACTTAGGTTTTTGTTTTGTTTTTGTTGAGACAAGGTCAAAGTAATAACTCAACCCAGCCTGGAATGTCCTATGTAAGCCCTGAACCTGTAATCCCCGTTTCGGCTTCCTGAATGCTGGGATAGCAGCTGTTCTTTGGCCCCCGCACTCTGGTACTAGGGGTTGAACCTAGGTCCTCATATGTTCTAGGCAAGCGCTCTGCCAACTAGGCTGTGTTCTCAGCCCTCTGTTTACTTAGAATTAGCGTGGGAGGTCCTTCTGTCTGTGTTGCTTTTATTGGTTAATGAATAAAGAAACTGCTTTGGACCTATAGCTGGGCAGAACAGAGCTAGGTGGGGAAAACTAAACTGAATGCTGGGAGAAGGGCAGTCAGGAGAAGCCATATAACCCCGCCAGAGACAGATGCTGAATGGAACTATACCCAGTAAACCACGTGGCAATACAAAGATGAATAGAAATGGGTTAAATTAAGATGTAAAAGTTAGCCAATAAGAAGCTAGAGCTAATGGGCCAAGCAGTGATTTAATTAATACAGTTTCTGTGTGGTTATTTCAGGGCTGGGCAGCTGGGAACAAACGGCCTCTTATTACATAGAATTTTTCCTTTAATTTTATGTGTATGGGTATTTAGCCTGCATGTGTATCTGTGCACCATGTGTATGCAGTACCCACGTAACTGTAGAGGCTAGAAGAGGGCATCAGATCCCCTTGGAACTGGAGCTAACAGACAGCTGTGAGCCACCATGAGAGTGCTGGAAAAGCAGCAAGTGTTCTTAACTGTTGAGCCACCGCTCCAGGCCCAGGCACTTTTTGTTTGTTTTTAATTAAAAAAAAAAACTATAGAGGATGGAGAGATGGCTCAGTGGTTGGGAGTGCTGGCTGCTCTTCCAGAGGACCAGGGTTCAAGTCCCAGCACCCATATGACAGCTCATAACTGTCTGTAACTCCTGTTCAAGGAATCTGACACCCTCACACAGACATACATGCAGGGAGAATATTAATGTACATAAAATACAAATAAAAATTATTTAAAAAAACAACAGATGTAATACACACACACTTGGTTTTGGTAGGGTCTCACTCTGTAGCCTCTGCTACCCTAGAAATTATGCAGGCTCAAATTTGTGGTTCTCTTCCTGCCTTTCCCCCTTGAGTGCTAGGTTTTTTATGCATGTACCACCACACCCCAACTTTGGAGGGAACTAATATTTAGAATTATATTATTTTGAGACTGGGTTTCACAGTCCAGATACTCAATATGAGCTGTGTCTGGCCTCGAACTTGTGATCCTAACTTAGCTTCCAAGTACTGGGATTACAGGTCTGAGTCATCACGCCTAGGGATAGCTAAAATTTTAGAATTAAAAAAAAAAAAGTCTGGAGGCTGATTTAATATTTTTTAATTTCACTTTCTTTTTGTGGGGACTGAGACAGGGCCTCTTTATTATGTAGCTCTTGCTTGTCCTAGAACTCACCATGAAGACCAGGCTGGCTTCAAACTCACAGAGATCCACCTGCCTCTGACTCCCAAGTACTGTTAAAGGCGTGCGCCACCATGCCCGGCTTTCTTAATGCTGTCACCATTTGCAGTTAAGTGCAGATCCTGAATCCACTAGATGTCACCCTCAGCCTTCCTAGCATCCTTCTCAGGCCCTGAATCCACTCTCAGCAGCCCTAGGGCCCTTCTTAGGCATTCTCTGATAGGTGAACGGGTAGACTCAAAGGGTTTGGTTATGGAGAAACCAAAGCAAGTTATTTATGAGCCTGTAATGCCTACCCAGAGCCCTGAGAAACTGCTGGATCCTGGGCTGATAGAACTGTTGCACGGCGCTGAATGTCTTCTGCAAACCCTCCAAGCACAGCAATGAGATGCTCTTTCCTTTCTCTTTCCTTCCCGACTCTTCCACGGAGGTAGGAATAGACGTGTATCTCCACAGTAAGACCCTAAAGAGTGGGAAAGTTGTCAACACGAACCATTAATGTCAATCTAGATATAGTACACTTTATCCTGTGTAAACAAAGGTTCTGTGAAGTTTCAGAAACTTACACCTATGAAACTGCCTCACCACTGGGTGTTTCTATGCCTCCCTGATAGTCAACTTTCCTCCTTGACTTACAAGCAACTACCGGCCTCATTTCTTTTCCCACAATTATGCGTTTTACAAGTAACCCTATGCAAGTGCTATCATTGAACAGAAGGCTAGAGCCTTTGTGATCCAGCATGTCTTTCAGGTTCACCTCTTGCTGCAAATATTGATAGATGGCATTCTTTTGTTTTTATTGTTAAACAGGACCTCATTACCCAGGATTATCTCTTAAATTCTTTTTCCTTTTTAAATTTTATGTGTATGAATGCTTTCGCCAGTATGCATGTCTGAGGGCCACGAGTGTGCAATGCCTGCAGAAGAAGGTATCAGATCCCCTGGGACTGAGTTACTGTCGGTTTTGAACCACTGTGTTCAAATGGGTGCTAGAAATAGAACTGGGTCATCGGGAAAAACAGCCTTAACCTCAGAGCCGTCTCCAGCCCCAGCCAGGCTTGTCTCTCACACTTGCTGTGTGGCTAAGTTCTGACCCACCTAGGGCTGGGATTAGAGGCTTGTGCCACCGCACCTGGCTTTACGTACTGCTGGAGAGCAAACCCAGGGCCCCAAGCCTGTTGGACAAGCTTTCTTCAGTAAGCTACATCTCCAGCCCCTATTCTGCATTTATAGCTAAGGAGTATTCAATGTGCAGCAGGGATGTAACAGTCTGTCCATCACCTTATTCTTGATGGCCATGTGCTCTGTAAGGCCGTTCACTATGACTGCATTCTTAGCCAGGTGCTGCAGTACAGGCGCCATTTCTCTCTTGTAAGTGTTTAATCTGCTGTCAAGTGTGTGTACAGTTAGGAATGTCATGCTTACTTTATGCACAATTCAGTCACTATGCAATAATATACCCTTTTCTCTCCTGAGAATGCAGTGAGATTTTATATGAGACAAGCCACACAAAACAGAAGAGAAAAAAGCCTCACTACGAGATACTCCGCTTTCACTCCTGACACACGCCCGATTGTCTCTCCCGAATTTCCTGTCTTGCAGAATCCACAATACACAAGCTCTCAGACTGCAGTTGAGAGCGGCTTACCGAGTTATGTCACAGAGGTTCTGGAAGATCCTGTCTGGGTTTTGGCCATCAGGACCACTCACGTGCCCTCTTCGTATTAGCTGCTGGACCTTCTGCAGAGCTACGTTCACTGCGTAGTGCATAAACTCATTGCTGGACCGCAGGACAGACAGGCTCTCTTCATGACTCTGGATGCTGTCTCTAGAGAGAGAGTAAAGGGAGGGAGGAAGGAGCTGAGCCTGGTGGTGCAGCCTGTAATCCCAGCACCTGGGAGGCTGAGACAGGAGGATTGCAAGTTTAAGGCTGACTGGGCAACTGAACATGACCCTGTCCAAAAGAAAAATGGGGTGAGATACAGCCACGTGGTGAGTGCTGGCCTAGAATTCATACTTCTCACTCACTAGGCCCCGGCTTCCCGTCTGCTTTAATGATGCTGAGGTACGCCTCCCTCTGTAGAAAGCCTACCTTGAGTGATGCAATTTTCAAGTGAAGCAAACTAAACCTCCTTATTTCCTACTGTCTGTAATACGGCATGCACTGTGACTCCAGATAGGCAATGCGGGGAAACTGGGCACGCGTTCTCTTTACTGAACTGCCCCTCGGCACAAGGAGACTCTTACCTGAACAGAGCCGTGAGAAGATCAGACACAAACTTCATGGACAAGAGGCTACCGTTTGTCCTGCTGGTCATTTTCGTCTTGCCTTTACCAGCTTTTTCATTGAGGATGTCAGAGAATTTCTTGTAACACATAAATAGGCTCAGGATCTCCTCAAACTTACTCTTGCTGCGCCAAAGGGAAGAGAGAGCAAAGACAAGCAGCGTCAGCTCCTTGCGCCTTGCTTCCCAGAGAAGATGGAGAGCCCCATACAAATGTCTCATCTTAGAGCAGGCATTGTGAGTCAATGGGCCCTCATTAGCATGGCATTCCCAAGTCACAGCAACCTCAGGAGCCTTTTTTCTTTCCTCTGATTTCTTCCAAAGTTCATGGAAGCTCAGTACTACCCCAATAAAATCCTTCTATTAAGAGTCAAGAGTACTTGAATTGAAGATCTGGGAACTTTGAATAAATGAAAGCTTGCAGAAAGACAAAATCCACAGGCCTGGTAGAAAGAACATTGAGTGTGGTGGCACACATCTTTAATCCTAGCACTAACGTGACGCTAGAGTAAACCAGCAAATGATAAAACTATATGAAGGGTCACAACAACCCTTACCTGAAGTTACTGATGGAGAAATTATATTCTATCAGAACTTCACACACTCCCATTATGAGACAGGCACAGATATGATTCTTGATGCCAACGCTAGTGCTCTGAGAAAAATCTGCTGATTTATCCTAAAAGACAAATACAAATTAGCGCGCTGCTAAAGCCTCCGTAGGTCCGCGCAGCCGAGGGCTCAGCAATTACCAGCTCGAAGTCTTCTAGCTCACTCTTAATCATTCTGACAGTAATGGACTCCAGCATGTCGTCCAGCTCATGGCACAGCCCCTCTTCTTCCTCTCCTTCATCCCCTTCATCCCCCTGTTGCAGGGGGATCACTCTGCTCTTATACCAGGCCAAGCAATGGTGAACGCAAGACAGCAGGTGATCCTAGAAGCAAACGAGAAACAACCACCTACGGCACTGTTCCGCAGCTCGTGGGACTCACTGGCACCACACGGCAGGTACATCTGAATTAGCAAAGCTGGGGAAGGGAAGTGTGTTCCTTCTGAAAGACTGAACCGACAGCGGTGTTTCCCGAGAACTGGCCCCGTAAGACGCTAACATTTCAGAAAGAAACTCCACGTGCTCTCTGACTTGATACCAACACCGTGAGAGCCCCACTGGGAAGCTAACCGGCCTCTAGCTCCTAGTCCTGAAAGCTGTTATAGAGACAGGGGTTTATGCTGAGGGAATCTTCGGGACACCAACACGGCCTCACCTCATGGCACTGAAGCTACATTAACGAAGACCAGATGGGATAACTCAACCTCTCCCCATTTTCCTAGTCACATGTGAGACGTTTCACTTTTTTGCCATCTCTTCCCACCGTTCTGCAGCTAGCTAAGAAAGGAGCCCTGGCCTCGTCTCTCTAGAGTTCACCAGAGTGCACACCGCAGCTCAACTGAAGCCACGCACTCCCTCCAGACTAAGGAAACAGATTTATTGACTCCTGCGTGTACCACGCTTCTATCAGTGTGTAACCAAAGCTCTGCAAGGGACAGATACGACACTCTTAGGAAGAGGTGGTTGTCATGATTAGTGAAGTACTAACAGGGAGACAGTGACCAAGAGATCAAAGCAGGGAGCTGGCTCAGCAGTGGCACTTGGTCCTCTTGTAGAGGACCTGGGTTCGAGTTCCAGCAACCACACTGTGGTTCACAACTGGCTGAAACTCTGTTCCAGGGGACCCAGTGACCTCTTTTCTGGCCTCTAAGCCCCAGGAACACCCATGATACACATACAGCCATGCAGGCAAATACTCCTACACATATCATACATACACATAACACACAATGTTATACACATAATACTCCTACACATAACATGCAATGAATAAATCTTAAAATGGGTCACTGATAATGGACATGGCAAAGTAAAGAGTAAAACTCCTTGAAAGAACTAGAAAAGGTTCGGGGAGGATGTGACCTACTGTGGTCAACCTTACCACTGAGAGTGGTGAGCCAGGGGCTGCGGGGGCGGCCAAGTCTTACCAGCGGTTCTTGTAGAATGATTTGACTTCCTTGGGTCAGAACACAAGCTCCCAGCTTCAGAGGAGGCAGCAGATCAGGTTCTGGCTCATAGAACAGCTTTAACTGTACAATGAGACAGAAAAATCAGGACTTGTGAATACTTCCTGAGTATTTAACACTTCGAGCTGACGGCACCTGAGCCTTCTAAGACATCTCCCAACTGCCCAAAGAATGACGTAACCGATTTCTATGGCTTGGCCTGCCCACAGCCTTTCAAAGTGCTGCCGGCACAGCCCTGATCAAGGCAACTTTTTCTGCTTTACTCTTACTCCCTTCTTATCGGCCTCTAAACCTGCAAAGGCAACCAGCGGTTTCAGAAAATCTGATGAAAAATACTGGGGCAAATCAAGTGTCAATGGACCCAGTGGGTTACAAAAAGAACAAGGAAAGCCTGAAGGTGGATGGGGGATGTATTAGGGGGTGCCCGGGGGAGCTGGGGTGTGTGCGAACATGATCAAGATATACTACATACATGTGCGAAGCTGCCAACGAATAAGATTCTTGAAAAGAGTATTGCGTCCTGAGTCTAAACCAGTACTATCTCTATTACCAATTGTGACAGTAACCCAAATCTTAGGTCTTCATTTGAAAACTGAGTCTACTGGTGAAAGTAAAGCTATATAAGGTTTAACCATTACAATATGCACAAAGAACATCAAACACAACAGAGCCTTAAAACAAATCTTGGCTCTTATTTGCGTCTGTCTGTCCTCTCCTGAAGTCTGCAGGGTTTTACTGGTCCACCTGCTGACCTATGTTGGAAAGCGCTGCTCTATGCCTCAGACACGTTTTCAGTTCCTGTTACAGTGTGATGATGCCTGGAAGATATGGTTTAGCTACCAGGGCACACATTATCCAGAGGAACACGCCAAAACCCAGTGAGGAGTTTCCGAGAGCAAAGGCCTTCCAATAGCTTAATATCTAAGACCTTAATTTCAAATGGATTTTTCTCCCAGAATTACCATGAAGCAATGGGGATGGCCTCCTATCAGTCCACATCTAATTGCAGGAAAATGGTGGACTAGGGGCCTACCTGAGCCCTCCCAGTGGAGAATGTTATATAGCTGGTTAAAAAAAAAAAGATTTTGATAATGCTTAATATAAGAATCTTGAGAATTTATTTACATGTGATGTCTTCATCTGAACTTGGCTCATCTTGATGGTCCTTTCAAGTGTGTAATCGATTTAAAACATCTTTTGAGTTGGGTGCTGTGGTGATTTGAATAAAAGTGGCCCCCAAAGGCCTATAGTGAGTGGCACTATTAGGAGGTGTGGCCTTGTTGGAGGATGTGTGTCATCGGGGGCAGGCTTTGAAGTCTCAGAAATTCAAGTCAGTTCTCTGCCTGTGCTCTGTGATCCAGATATAGAACTCTCAGCTCCTTTTCCAGTACTGTGTCCACTGCACGCCACCGTGCTTCCAGCCATGGATTAAACCATGGACTAAACCTCGGAACTGTAACCAGCCCAGCCCCAATTAAATGTTTTCCTTTGTAAGAGTTGTTGTATCTCTTCACAGAAACAGAACCCTAACTAAGGTGTGATGGCAAATACTTTTTTTTTTTTTTTGGAGAGGGTTTTTCGAGACAGGGTTTCTCTGTACATTTGGAGCCTGTCCTGGAACTAGCTCTTGTAGACTAGGCTGGCCTCAGAGATCCACCTGCCTCTGCCTCCCGAGTGCTGGGATTAAAGGCGTGGGCCACCACCACCCTGGACAGGCAGGGATATACTGTGAGACCCCACTTCAAAAGAACCAACCAAGCAATTTTCTGAAGCCTGAAGTGGTGGTGGATGTTTGAAATCCCAGTACTTTAACAGCAGAATTAAAACTCAGAAAAGGGGCTGGAGAGATGGCTCAGCGGTTAAGAGCACTGACTGCTCTTCCCGAGGACCCGGGTTCAAATCCCAGTGCCCACATAGCAGCTCAAAACTATCTGAAAATCCAGTTCCAGGGGATCTGACACCTTCACACCAATGCACATAAAATAAAGCTAAATAAACCATAAAGAAAAAATTAAAACTCAGAAAAAATCAAGACAGCTTCAACTGCATAATCATGAGTGCAGTGCAGCCTGGACTACACCCATGTCTCAAAACATATATATAATAAAACTGAATAGTTCCATATAGTGTCCTGATTTAAGGAGAAGACTGAGACTTCAAGGAAGATTTAGAGGCTAGCAAGACAGCAGCAGGTCAGTGAAGCAAGGCGTGCCTACAATTCACTCGCATCCTAGTTGTGAGCTGTGCTGTATTTACCAGTCTGAAAAGCATCATCCTGCCTCATTTGAACCCTATGAGCCATAGAGACAGCTCACCTGTGAGAAGAGAGTCTGCATGATCGAACTGGCCAGCTGGGAGTTCCGGCGAAGAACATCGTAGAAGCCCTAGAAACAACACAGGGACAAGATCATTCTTTCTCTTACTTGGTTCTCGGTTCTTTTTTAATGTGTTGTCTGTGTGGGGTGGGGGTGGGGGTGGGGTGACGGATATGCCACAGGTGTGTGGGTGCCTGTGCAGGCACAAAGAGGACACTGGATTCCCCAGAGCTGAAATTACAGGCAGTTACAAGCCACCTAAAACAGGGCTGGGAACCTCAGGTTCTCTGAAAAGAGCTAAACACCCTTTAACTGTTGTGCCATCTCTGCAACCCATAAAATTTTCTTACTTTACACGTATACTCTAAAAACAGTATTTTGAGCTAGGTGGTGATGGCTCGCGCCTTTAATCTCAGCACTCGGGAGGCAGAGGCAGGAGGATCTTTGTGAATTTGAAGCCAGCCTTGTCTACAAAGCGAGTTCCAGGACAGCCAGAACTGTTACAGAGAAACCCTGCCTCAAAACAAACAAACAAACAAACAAACAAACAAACACAATAATAACAACAAAAGAAAAAAGAAAAAAAAAAACCCTCAATCAAAAAAAAAAAAAAAATCCCAGCATTCTGAGTTCACACTGAAACTACAGATTTGAGATTTAAAATACTATCAATATTGAGCAACTTGTAAGCATGTCTAATCTTTCTTTTTATTCTTTAATAAACAAAAGGAAAAGAAATTATTTTATTTATTTTCTCATAACATTTGAAGGCTTAAGTGTTTCCTTTCCATTTGTTTTAACTATTTTCTTTCCATTTCTAGCTATTCAGCGCTAGGGCGTGTAATTTTCACAAACCTTCCCAGGCTGTTGCTCTTCTCACAGCATACACTACCGTGTATCTTACGAAATCACTTTAACAGTGGTTATTGTTTGGTGTTGCTGATGCTGTGCAATGCAGCACAGCTTTAGTTTCTCCTTTTAATTTTTTTTTTAAATATTTATTTATTATGTATACAACATTCTGTCTGCAGGTATGTCTGCAGGCCAGAAGAGGGCACCAGACCTCATTACAGATGGTTGTGAGCCACCATGTGGTTGCTGGGAATTGAACTCAGAACCTTTGGAAGAGCAGGCAATGCTCTTAACCACTGAGCCATCTCTCCAGCCCTCTCCTTTTAATTTGTATGCCTGCATTTTCCCTCGTCTTGTAGCAGACAGCACCTCCACTATGATAATCAATCACCGAGAACAAATACCTTCATTCCTCACCAGAGGGACAGCACTCGTCCTGGCACTATTCTGAGGATGAGGAAGCTCCTTCCTGAACTCAGTTTGCTGAGAGTTTCTAAAAGATTTGGGGGGGAGGGAGGTTGAGACAGGGCTTCTCAATTTAACAGCCTTGGCTGTCCTGGAACTCGACTTATAGACCAGGGTAGCCTCAAACTCACAGAGATTCTCCTGCCCCTGCCTCCTGAGTGCTGGGATCAAAGGAGTGCACCACTACTGCCTGGTTCTAAAAGATTTTCTCATAAAGGAATGTTGTTTGAGCAAGTTATGTATCTCTGCAGCATGTGTATGTGCCTGTGCATGCATGTGTGTTCCTGTGCAACATGTGTGTATGTGCCTGTGCCTGCATGTGTATGTGTCTATGTATCTGTGCAACATGTGTGTATGTCTGTGGAGCATGTATGTCTGTGCAGCATGTGTGTATGTGCCTGAGCATGTGTGCTGTGTATGTGTCTGTGCAGCATGTGTGTATGTGCCTAAGCATGCATGTTGTGTGTCTGTGCATGCATTGTGTATATGTACCTGTGCATGCATGTGTGCTTGCATGCATAACAAAGCCTATGTAGCCCAGACTTTCATGAATTTTTATGATTCATCTTCCTTGGTCACCCCAGTGCTAGGGTTACAGATGGGGTCATTATGCTTAGCTCCCCCCAATTAATAGCTCAGTGATTAAGAGCATTTGTTACTCTTGCAGAGAATCTAAGTTCCATTCCCAGTACCAACACCAGGAGCTCACAACTGCCTGTAACTACAGCTCCTTGGCGTTTGCAGGAACCTGCATTCACACACACACAAACAAATACACACATACACACAATTAAAAATTAAAAAAAACTTAAAAAATTAAGGGCTAGATGTGTGGCTCACTGGCAGCATGCAGGAGAGAGAGGGACAGGGAGAGAGTTTCGGTGTTTGCTAAGGCATGCCACGAACTGTGTAGTTCAATTACTGTGCACTACCCCAGAACATCTCATTTGGCTTTAAAAGTCATGCTGCCAGAGAAAATGTGATGAAATGAGAAAATGATTACAAGCACAAAGTCAGATGACCAACCTATATAAATTTTACACACATGTGTATATATAAACAGTAGAACCAGCACTACTACTAAACCAATCTCTGTGCATGTGTGTGCGCATGCGTGTGCCCGCGTACATATGGAGGCTAAGGGTCAGAACTGAGTCTTCCACAAACACTCTCTACCTTAGTTTTTGAGGCAGCATCGTCCAGGGAACCTGGACTTTGTAGCTGCCTGGCCAGTCAGCCCTGGAATCCTCCTATCTCCACCTCTCAGCAACAAGCATTTGACGCTCCCTGCCACTTTCCTAACCTAAAACAATTTTTTAAAATTCCCCCTATTTCGACAATAAACCTGAAAATCCCAGTATCTATCGACTTCTGTAGCTCACTCAATAAATATTGTTCTAAGATGACAAATGAACGCCAGGCGTAACAGCACTCCCTGTACTCCTAGCACCTGGGGCGGCAGAGGCAAGTAACACATCAAGGATTAAAGGTCATCAGCTGCACAGAGAATGTGAGGCCAGCTTGGGCTGCATGAGATCCTATTGGGGAGGACCAAAAAAAAAAAAAACAAAAACAAAAACAAACAAGAAAACACAACAACAAAAAAAAAACCCCAAAACAATAAAAACTGTTCTCTAAAATAACTTTGATCCTCATTTGGTTTTTAATTTAATTTTTTTAATTTATTCTTCTCTCATATACTACATCCTGACCAGTTTCCCCTCCCTCCACTCCTCCCAGTCCCCCCGGCCCCCGCCCCACTCTACCCTCCTTGTTGAAAGTGTCTGATAGTCTCCACTCTTCCACAGAACATCTGTGCTGAAATATATGACATGCTGACTACCTCAGATACTAGAAATAGCAATGTATCTTTCAAAATCACTGGGTCCTGTTTGCAGCAGCTGGGCTATGTATTTGTTTTCTGCTTGTTGCTAACTCTTCTGACATTTTATGTTATGTGACTGAATCAGGTCTGCACCTAAAAAACAGGAAGGAAGGAAGGAAGGAAGGAAGGAAGGAAGGAAGGAAGGAAGGAAGGAAGGAAGGAAGGAAGGAAGGAAGGAAGGAAGGAAGGGTCGTCTTCTTACTAAAACTGAGCTAAGTGTATTAGAGATTTAAGAAAGGCAACTCTAAAATTAATCTCTGATGAATCTGAGGTAAGACATTGTAAAAGGGGAAAGCCAAACCCTGAACCTTCTAAGTCTATCAAACATTTCTTGGTTCTGTTTTTGCTTTTTGATGTAGCTCTGCCTGCCTCTGTGTGGTGGTTTGAGAATCGCCCCTATAGGCTCATGTCTGAATACTTGGTCCCCAGGTGATGGAACCTTTGTGAAGGATTAGGTGTGTCTAGAGGTAGGCTTTGAGGTTTCAAAAGCCTCCCACCACCTCAAAGTCCCCTGCCTCTTGTTGGTGGATTCTGATACAAGGGGTCAGCTGCTGCTCCAGCGCCATGCCTGTTGTCAAGCTACCCGCCACGACGGTGAGGAATTCTCTGGAGCTGTAAGCCCCAATTAAACACTTCTTCCTAGAAGTTGTCTTAGCCAAGCTGTTAGCATGCAACAGAAAAGTAGCTAAGACACTCTGTCTCGCCAGCACCAGGAGCTGGTGACACCACACCCAGCTCTTGGAAGTTTTTTTTTTTTTTCTTTCCCCTTCTCGAGACAGGCTTTCTCTGTGAAACAATCCTGGCTGTTCTGGAACTCATTTTGTAGACCAGGTTGGCCTCAAACTCACAGAGATCCGCCTGCCTCTGCCTCCCAAGTGCTGGGCTTAAAGGCGTGCGCCACCACCGCCCAGCATTTTGGAAGTTTTTAATGCTAGTTTAGGTATGCAAAAATTTGAAATTTGAGGCCATAAAGTAAGGGTATGCTGTGTATGACAGACAGAACTCACAATGACAAACTTGGTGTGAAATTCAGATTGGCATATTAGCCGTACATCTAAATATTTCAGATTAAACTAAAATGGTTAAGACATATCAATTATTTACAATTTTACAACTTACTATTACTACCCACTGACTAACTGCACAAGGGCGTATCTACTGTATTCCTAGAACCAGAAAAAGACTGACATAAGGATTGTTCTCTGGAGGGGTCGACACATATTTTTCCCTTTTCCTGACTTACCTCATAAAGCAGGAGCCGAACATCAGCCTGCTGTCCTAAGCATCTTCTCAAACTGTCTATGATCTCAAGGCAAAAGGTTTCATTGGCAACAGCATTGTAGCGGCTATGCACGTCCACCTGCACCTGGAAGGGAGAGTGCAGCTCGTGTCCAGCCTCCTAAAGCAGTGTCCACTCAGGAGGATGTGTCCTTGGCCAGGGAAACATCCCAGGCCTAGCTCTCCCTGCGCTAAAACACAGGACCCAGGCGGATGTGACCATCATCACCACGTCACTCATCCTGGTTAAAGCTGTTCTAAAAAGGTTTACTTGAACAATGCACTACTCAGGAAGGTAGACTACCTCATGCAATGTAGTTATGACAACCCAGTAGTCATGATATTCATGATTTCATTAAAAACCTTAAGACTTCCATAAAAGTCTAGCTCTTAACATCCGCAAACACCGAAGAGCTTTAGAGATAGTCTTGTTTAGATGTGCACTTACTAACAGGCAAGCAAAACACTTACATATAAATAAAATCTTTAAAAAATAAGTTTTAAAAAAAGCAAAATGGAGCAGATGAGGTGCTGCTATTTTATTTAACCCAATATATCCAAATGCTTCCATTGGTAGCCCTACTAAAGAATGCAGAATTCAGAAAGAAGCTGTGTGGACCGTGGCTAACTTTGCAACAGAGGCCTCTCAGGGCCAGCTGACCATGCTTGTCTACTCAGGAGTCTTGGGGCTGCTGCTGAATCTGCTCATCATCATTGAGCCAGCACCATGTCTGCCTGCCCGCCTTCATGTCCCACCATGACGATGATGGACTGGACCTCTGAACGGTAAGCCAGGCCCAATTAAATGTTTTCCTTTATAAGAGTTTCTGGGGGCTGGAGAGATGGCTCAGAGGTTAAGAGCATTGCCTGCTCTTCCAGAGGTCCCAAGTTCAATTCCCAGCAACCACATGGTGGCTCACAACCATCTGCAATGAGGTCTGGTGCCCTCTTCTGGCCATCAGGCATACACACAGACAGAATATTGTATACATAATAAATAAATATTAAAAAAAGTTTCTGTAGTCATGGTGTCTCTTCACAGCAATATACATACATACATACATATATATATATATATATATATATAGAGAGAGAGAGAGAGAGAGAGAGAGAGAGAGCGCGAGAGAGAGTTTGTTTTGTTTTTGTTTTCTTTTGTTTTTCAAGACAGGAGTTCTCTGTAGCTTTGGAGCATGTCCAGGAACTTACTCTGTAGACCAGGCTGGCTTAAAACTCACAGAGATCCATCTGTCTCTGCCTCCCGAGTGCTGGGATTAAAGGTGTGCACCACCACCGCTCCGGTTTATATATGAATTTTATATATACATTTCAATCAAGTGTCTAGTTCAGCAGCTAAATAAAGGCTCTTCTCTGCGACATCAGACAACAATAGTCTAACACAAAGCAAATCTGCTATTAATAAGTATGGGATGAAGACAGTTCTTACACTTAACAATTCCAGCGCGCAGGAGCCAGAGGCATGAGGATTACTGTAAATTTAGGGCGGTCTGAGCTACTGAGACCCATGAAGGAACAACAACAAAAAAATGGTTATATGCTATTGGGCTTGAGGCAACGTGCGGCAGCCAGTCAATCTAGTGGCCCTTACCTGAGTGACGCCAATAGACTGGCTGCACTGAGAGGATGACAGGCTGCCTAAGACTTTGAAGTTCTTCAAGAGCAGCAAAAACCCAGCAACTGCGGATTTCCGGGCATCCAGCTGGCTAGCTCAGGAATTCACAGAGAGGTTAGCAGCACAGGAATATGCAATGCAATGAACAAAAATTTCACACGGAGGAGAATGAAGTACGGACAGCCAAGCACCAGCCAAGCCTAACAGACTCTCCCAGCTCGAGACAAGGCGCCAGTGTCAGAGCAACTGGCCGCACAGGAATGCAGTTGGTGGTTTCCATTACCGAGTTAACCTCGTGACTACCTGTACTTTTACCCTGCTTGCGAGACTCCACGGCAAGCCGAAGAATCCTGAGCTATAAACCGGGCTAGAACTCGAACCTACATACTGAACAACTACGGAAATTGCTGAGTTTTGCTGGGTCTGAGTGAGTGCATCCTTCTACAGGATTCCTGTCTATGCAGGAGCACAGTACTTGATGGCACGTGGAACTTCCAGCCAGAAAAATGACAGCTTCCAGCGGCGGCTCACTGATCAAGGCATGTTACAGAGATTGTAACATATGACCCTGCCATGCAGGCATGCTTTTGGTGAGGGGTAATACAAAATTGTCAATTCCAGAACAGAGATAACAGCTAGGTGCTGGTTATTCTTCTGGACATGTATGAAAGCATTACAGCCAATTTGGTAACTGGGTATCCTGTCCTCAAAGTATTAAATGCCTCCCACGTATCAATGTATTGTATTACTGGGAGACAGTGTTAATCATCTCCAGCTTATAGACTAGACCATAAAGGAAGAGGGGTCAGGTGGCATTGGATGCGCTCCAAGGAGGACACATGCCCCTCAATAATCACAGGCTACCCCAGTGATTGGGTCACAATTCTGCTGCTCACTATGGGGATGGAAGAGCGGGGTACTGGAGATCACAACACTGATGGTAGACTATTTCCAATACCATGTGCTGTCTGTCTACCCTTCTTTGGTCACTTATCATGTCTAAGCCTAGCTGTCCTGCTGCAAAATGAGAATTATAAATAATATTTGCACTTCCTGAAGTTACTCGGAGAATTGAGAAGCACATAACACTCTACCTGCCGAGAGTGTTGGTCCTGGCTAGGGGTCCACATGACCGCTCTGAGCAGGGGCAAGCAGGAGATAGCAGAGATAACTTCCATTAGAAGGTGTAGCCCCCTGTGGCCCCAACGAGTGCCACATACCTGGCAAACATAGCTTTCCGCAAGACGAGGATCAAGGAGTCTCTCACCGACATGCTGACTTTGAGAAGCGGCTGAAGAACAGAGCAGATCACCCCACATTAGCGTAGCCCCTTTCTGTGAATGCCAGTAGGGTGTTGTGTGCTTGGGTCTGTGTGGACAGACGGTCGATGCTGACGACACTCAAAGACAGCAGCGCCCTTTGAAATCGTAACTTGCAAGTTGTTACTGTCGGGCACGGTGATACAGGCTGCAATACTGTGATACTGTGTTTACTTAACCAGATACTGTATTTATTACTTAAATAATACTGTATTTATTTAAAATTTACTTAATGTGATACTGTAATCCCAACAGTTCAGGAGACTAGGGCTGGAAGGCTGTACCAATTTGAGTCCAGCCTTGACTACCCATTGAGTCCAGGCTAGCTTGAGCTATAGAGTGAGGTGCTGTTTCAAAAATCAATCAATCCAACAAACAAAAGAGTAGTTTGAATGCCTTCATAAACGCACTGTGCTGACTAATTTCTTAAGATTCTTTCCCGGACTTGACTAATTTGAAAACGAGCTGAAGGACACAGATACATAGGGAACGGACTTGGGAAGCCGTCTGTCTCTGTGCATTTAGCCTTCCCGTAGGGAACTGTTGGACTCAGGGTAAGCACGTGTTCTGGCTAGGCTGCTAGCGCTGGGGTCTGGGAGGAGAGCCGGGCGTCAGCTGGCTTACCTGCACTGCCTTGAGCAGCCCCTGCACCGTCTGGAGGGGCAGGAAGGACAAACAGTCAAAAGTCTCTGTGACTTTAGAACAGCTCTGCAGAATTAAAGGTGCGTATTTGACGATATCCGAAAGCAAGTCTGAAAGCAGAATCCGGAGAGTTAATTGCTTCGCATAACTATAAAAATCGAGACAAGGAAGCATCTAAATCTATACAAGGAAAGAAATGCTGAGTATTTTGTCTCTTTGTTAAAATGAACTTTTCTATTGCCAGTGCATATTTTTCCCAGTGTTATCAGGATAGTTTACCCATTTTTTTTGGTGATAATACAACATAGCAAACTTAAAATGTCTAAAAGAAAGAATACAACCCATTACACTGATTGCACAATTGCCAAATGTGTTCATCTCTAAGCAAAAGTAAGTCAATAAATAGTGAGGGTTTTTTTTTTTGCGGGGGGGGGGGGGCAAACATGGTTCTATCAGGAATATATAAGGCATATTCTTTTTCAAGAATTTTAGGTGGACGATGGTGGTGCACGTGTTTAATCCCAGCACTTGGGAGGCAGAGGCAGGTGGATCTCTGAGTAGAAGTCAGCCTGGTCTACAGAGTGAGTTCCAGAACAGCCAAAGATACACAGGGAACCCCTGTCTCGAAAAAATAAAAACAAACAAACAAAAAAAAAGAATTTTATATGTAGTCAGAATACAAGCAAAAATATCTCAAATGAGAAAAAGTAACAGACTATCAAGTACCTAGCAATTTTAAACGTATTACCTAACAAATAGTAAGGACAGAATTTAAACAGGAAGTGCACAAGAGGAGGTCACTGTGGGTATTTTAAAAGATCAGGAAAAAGGATTATTCAAGATTCTAAAGAATTAGTACCATTTAGTGCACAGAAACCCAGAATGTCCAACTATGCAGGAAAGTCTAAAAGGTTAAAAACCACACAGAGGGGAAGGGAGGTCAGCGAACAGAGCGAAGGATCCGGAATAGTGAGATCAATGTGAAAAGGGCCACTTGAAATGTCAGGATAAAAACCCGAGGCCAGGCACTTTATATTTGCAATCCTCCTGCCTCAGCCCCCGGAGTACTGGGATTACAGCTGTGCGTCATTACCAGGTCTGGTGAGAGACGACGATTTAGAAAAGAGCGCACGGACTCCAGTGGCAGTCACTGGTATTTTGAGAACACTAATCTGGTGACACTATGGGGTGGGAGCTACAGGGAGAAAGACAAAAGCCACCTTGGAAACCAAGGAGGGAGTTGTGACTCAAAAACTTATGAGAATTAATCTCATACAAACTATGTTCTCTGGTCACAACTTAGAAACCAGTAACAAGATGACACCTTGTAAAAAGAAGAAAGTCCTCAGATACTGGGACACTAAATGAGCCACCTCTAAATTACAATGAGGGCTAAAGAACAGATCACAGGGAAATTTTAAAAGATTTGGACTAAATGGAAACTCCAGAAGTGTGGGACATCTAACAAGACATTTAGAGGAAAACTCACAGCTTAATATTTTTCAACAGAAAAGAGAAAGGTGTGAAATTAATGAGTTCTTTTTTTTTTCTTCTTCTTCTTTTTTTTTTTTTTTTTTTTTTTTTTTTTTTTTTTTTTTTTTTTGTTTGTC